>NW_024100815.1:600000-763263 GCF_016161935.1 Mauremys reevesii
AGGAAGTGGGTTTTAGCCCATGAAAGCTTATGCTCAAATAATTTGTTAGTCTCTAAGGCACCACAAGTGCTCCTTGTTCTTTTCGCAGATAAATGAATGGAGGTTAAGTCCATGAATGGCTATTAGCCAGGAGGGGTAAGGAATGGTGTCCCTAGCCTCTGTTTGTCAGAGGGTGGAGATGGATGGCAGGAGAGAGATCACTTGATCGTTACCTGTTAGGTTCAGTCCCTCTGGGGCACCTGGCATTGGCCACTGTTGGCAGATAGGATGCGGGGTTGGATGGACCTTTGGTCTGACCCAGTATGGCCATTCTTATGGTCTTATAAAGGGAGGGGCAGAGCCTTGTGGCAAAGTTTCTGTAGTGTAGGGGTTATCATGTTTTCCTAACACGCAAAAGGTGCCTGGTTTGAAACCAGGCAGAAATATGGTGGCTTATTCCCAGCTCCTACTGGCCTGTCCCTGCTGTTGTAGGAGCAGCAGTGATTTCTATGCTCAAAAGTTCTCTTATACTTCCCCTGCTCCCACTTTTGTCTCCTCTCCCTCTCTGAATGCCTGTGAAGTGGCTTTCTCCCTCCCGCTCCCTCCTGGAATGCTGGTGGGATGAATGGGCTGGTTGAAGAGCAGAAGAGCTCCCAGGTAGACAAGGTGTCTGGGACTCTAATTAGGCAGCACTCACACACCCAGAGCATGGACACTGCCCAAGGTGGAGTGTGACCAACCAGATGCAGCCAAGTCATCTCTAGTCGCAGGCCATGAGGTGCAGGCCCTTAAAAGGGGAAGGGGCCCTGTGCTCAGGAGAGCACTCACAAGCTTGTAGCTCCAGTGAGGCCCTTTGCCCGGAGCGCCTGGCCAGTGGTTCTCTGCGTTGTATTTCATTGTGCCTCAGGGAGACTTACCTTCATCGCACCGTCCATAGCTGCGCTGTGGGACACTTACCTTGCAGAATCCTGACATCTCCAGCGCTGTGCCTGTCCTGGGAGCGTGAGTATGCGAGTGCGAGTGTGACTCCCCCCCGCCCTGCTTATTTTGAGCTTAACTGTCAGTATAATAAATGTGCTGCTTTCTGCCAAACTCTGGTGGGTCATTAGTCCTCCCTTTGCTTACTGGCTGGCCCAATTTTGGGTAACACCTGCGATAACCCCAACCCCTGCATGGCAGAGGGTGGTGAAATGAGCTCAGGAAAAAGCCTTGGCATCAGCAGGGGAAAGTTAGAGGATCTTGGCCAGTCACCTTTTGAAGCCTTGTGGCTTGGCTTCCTCTGCCCTTGGATGTTGGCCTATGGCGGCCGGCTCTTCTGTGTGACTTGGCCAATGGGAGCTGCGGAGTCGGTCCTCGGGGCAGAGGCAATGAATGGAGACACTCCCCCCACCCCAGGGGATGCTGGGACATGCCGGCCATTTCTGGGAGTGGCACAGAGGGACGGAGGCAGAGTGGGCAGGGAGCCACCTCAGTGCTGCTGGCACATCTCTGTACACCCATGGGGGGAGGGGAGCAGAGGGCCTCCATGTGCTGCCTGAGGTAGGAGCAGTGCACAGAGCTGCCTCCCCTCCCGGGTCTATTACAGGAGTGGGTGGGTGGGGTCTTTTGGCCTGCGTGGTGCAGCAGGTCGGACTAGATGATCACACTGGTCCCTTCTGACCTTAAAGGCTCTGAGTCTAAAAGGGAGAGGGAAGTAAAGGAAATACTTTTTCAAGAAGTTAACCAAACATTGTAATGCCAGGATAACTCCAACAGCTCATTGTATAGTCCCACCCCTTTCTTCTTTCATTGTGTGTTGAGTGACCCGCAGCACATGGATTCTGTCATTCCATTGATAAAGTGATACAACATGATTGAAATTAAACCAGCTCCCAAAGGAGAGAATATCACATCCCTGTATTGGCTGGGAATTGAACCCAGGTCAACTGTTTAGAAGGCAGCTATGCTCACCACTATACCACCGGCAAAAGTGTTCCTTATGCTTGCCCAATGAGGCTAGACCAGCATTGAGGCATTTTTCTGCCTGTTAAAATGTACTGGATGCTCATCACTTAAAAAAAAAACACCTCCATCTTCACCTGGGTTTGAATCATCAGCCTTTCAATTAGCCACCAAAGTTGTTAATCTCAGGGTATGTCTACACTACGGGATTATTCCGATTTTACAGAAACTGTTTTTTGGAAACAGATTGTATAAAGTCGAGTGCACGGTGACACAATAAACACATTAATTCGGCGGTTTGCGTCCATGTACCGAGGCTAGCGTCAATTTCCAGAGCGTTGCACTATGGGTAGCTATGCCATAGCTATCCCATAGTTCCTGCAGTCTCCCCCACCCATTGGAATTCTTGGTTGAGATCCCAATGCCTGATGGGGCAAAAACAGTGTCACGGGTGATTCTGGGTAAATGTCGTCACTCAATCCTCCCTCCGTGAAAGCAACGGCAGACAATCATTTTGTGCCCTTTTCCCTGGATTGCCTGGGCAGACGCCATAGCACGGCAACCATGGAGCCCATTCAGTCTTTTTTCACTGTCACCATATGTCTACTGGATGGTGCTGACAGACGCTTAAAGAAGAGAATGACCTGGGAGTCATTCCCATTTTTGCCCAGGCACCCCCGGCTGATCGCACCGAGGCTAGCCAGGAGCACTCATGGGACAGCGATGACGGATACCAGTCCTACTGTACCGTCTGCCGTCCGCCAGGGAAGGGAAGAGGATGGTGCTGTGTAGCGCTGCAGCACCGTGTCTCACAGCAGCATCCAGTAGACATACGGTGACAGTGAAAAAGGTGAGAAACAATTTTTATCCTCGGCTTTCACGGGGCGGGAATGACACATACCGGAACCACCCACAACAATGTTTTGACCTTTCAGGCTTTGGGAACTCAGCCAAGAATGTAAATGGTTTTCGGACAGTGCGGGAACTGTGGGATAGCTACAGTCATCAGTCGCCCCTCCCTCTGTGAGTATCCATTTCATTCTTTGGCTTTCTGGTACACTTGTCTCAGCTCCTTAAGTTTCAGCACTGTGTTGAGTCCCTACTGTAGCCTCTGTCCATCATAGCCTTGGAGATTTTTGCAAATGTTTTGGCATTTTGTCTTTTGGAACGGAGTTCTGATAGAACGGATTCATCTCCCCATGCAGAGATCAGCTTCAGTATCTCCCGCATGGTCCATGCTGGAGCTCTTTTTGGATTCTGGGACTGCATGGTCACCTGTGCTGATCAGCGCTCCACGCTGGGCAAACAGGAAATTAAATTCAAAAGTTCACGGGACTTTTCCTGTCTACTTGGCCAGTGTATCCGAGTTCAGATTGCTGTCCAGAGCGGTCACAATGGTGCACTGTGGGATAGCGCCTGGAGGCCAATACCGTCGAATTGCGGCCACACGAACCCTAATCCAACATGGCAATATCGATTTCAATGCTACACCCCTCGTCGGGGAGGAGTACAGATATCGGTATTAAGAGCCCTTTATATTGATATAAAGGGCTTCGTTGTGTGGACGGGTGCAGGGTTAATGTGATTTAATGCTGTTAAATTCGATATAAACTCATAGTGTTGACCAGGCCAGAGAGAGCAGCAGGTTTCCCCTATTGTTTCCCGCTCTTGTTTTCTTGACTAGTTTCTCCTCTGCACCAACTTGCTCTTTCGCTTTGGGAGCCTGGTTAGCTCAGTTGGCAGAACATCAGACTTTTAATCTGAGGGTCCAGGGTTCAAGTCCCTGGTCAGGTGATAAACTACTCCCCAAGATCTTACACTGTCTTGCTGGAGTCCTCTTGGAGGTTACTTTTTCTCTGCAGGATTTTTCCTTTCCTCAGAAGGGCCTTTTTGTGTTGTTGGGTTTGAAGGGGCAACTTCCTGACAGCCCCTCTGTCCTTGCAGCCTGAAGGAATAAAGGCCTCTGGGCATAGAGCATGTTCCTCCCCTGCACACACACACACACACACACGAACACACAGAATATCCCTAAGGAATTAGAATCACCTGCTGCCTTCCCCTGTCCTGCTGGATCCCCAAATGAAGATGCTCTTCAGCCTAAACCCACCTCCCCTCTTTTCCCAGTGCCCCTCAGACCCAACCCTCAGTCCCTCCTATGCTCACTGCTCCTCACTCCCAACCAGAGCCTGCTCCTCTTCACCCTTCTCCTCAATCCCAGTTTAAACAGCCACACTGGGCTGGACCAAAGGCCCACCTAGCTCTGTGTTTTGTCCTCTGTCAGTAGCCAATACCAGGTGTCCTAAAAGTTAACCAACAAGGCACCACTGGGAGTTGAACCCAGGATCTGCTGTTTACAAGACAGGTGCTTTAGCCAGCTAAGCCATGGTACCTGCTCTTATTTAAAGCATCGTGTCTGCCCACACCTGACTCTCTGCCAATCCCCACTGGGACCTGACAAGTGTTGCTCCTGTTTGGATTGTGTAAAGCAGAGGAGCAGCTGAAGTTTTGCTCCCAAGGTGTGTGTGTGATTCTTTGGACAGGTCTACACTACAAAATTTGGTTGGTGTAATTACATTACTTAGGCTGGCAATGCAGTTATATCAACCTAATCCCAGTGTAGAATCATAGAATATCAGAGTTGGAAAGGACCTCAAGAAATCATCTAGTCCAACCGCCTGCTCAAAGCAGGACCAATCCCCAGACAGTTTTTTTGCCCCAGTCCCTAAATGGCCCCCTCAAGGATTGAACTCATAACCTGAGGTTTAGCAAGCCAATGTACAAACCATTGAGCTATTCCTCCCTCCAGATAGTGACTCAACTGTCAGAACTTTCTGGAGCTATGAAATGGGAGAGGCCCAGCCTCTGTAGCAGGAATGCAGGGCCGGCGAGTTCACGGCAGGCATGGTGGGATACTGGTGGAGGCCAGTCATGGTGATATAATGACCAGCAGCATTTACACTGACAATTTGTCTTTTTAAGTTTGCTGCAAAAAGCTCTAGACCTCTCGTCAAGGTGTTTTTATTTTGTCACAAAACACACACACACACACACACACACACACACACACACACATAGCTTGCAAGGAAAAGCTCACCTGCTTCTCTGCTTTGCAGAATCCAAACACATGCAAAGCGTGTCAGGCCCTGGTGGAGCTGTCAGGGAGTCAGCTGTGGGCATCACTGTGTCTTAGCTCTAGGTAGGCACCATGACTTAGCTGGCTAAAGCACCTTCCTTCTAAACAGGAGATCCTGAGTTCAACTCCCAGTGGTGCCTTGTTGAATAACTCTTTGGGTACCTGATATTAGCTGCTGTCAGAGGACAAAATACAGCATTGGGTGGGCCTTTGGTCCAGCCCAGGGTGGCTGTTTTTATGGTTTAAATTACACTCACAGGCACTGATAACAGAGTTACTGAAAGTTTGGGAGTTAAGAGCTGATAGCTCAGTGTTCCAGCCCATCACAGATGACCCCCCTCCCTCTAGGACAGGGGCAGGTCTGGGATCTCACACCAAATGCTCATTGTGGCTGCCAGAATCTGTAGGCAGCTCATTTAGTTTCCACCCAGGATTGAGTCCTGCTTCGTGCACCGTGTGTGAGAATGAAAATCCTAAACCGCCCTTTGAAATAACGAAAGCAGCAGGACATGTTATTGTCCCTGTCCCAAAGCAGACAGACCAATGGAGAAATGCCATTGACTCCAGGCAATACTCCACTGCCATTTTACCTTTTTCACTTTGCTAAACTCCCTCCCAACTTTGAGGGCTCCCAGAACCTGATATTGAGCTTGAGCTGAGATGTCTACAGTGCAAATTTACCACCCCATGGCCCTAGCCTGGGAGCCTGCACTGGCACGGGACAGCCCTGGGTGTTTCATTGCAGTGTGGACATAGCCTAGCATTATGTCTACACTGCCATTAACACACCCAAGTCACTATTCTCAAACCCTGGGTCAGTTGATTCAGGCTTGTGGGGCTTGTGCTGCAGGGTTATAAAATTACAGTGTAGACACTTGGGCTTCAGCCCAGCCTCCAAGACCCCACGAGGGGTGAGGGTCTCCGAGCCTGGGCTCCAGTCTGAGCCCCAGGAGCCCAAATCAGATCATCCAGGCCAGCCGGGCCACAGGGATTTTATCACAGTATAGATGCCCTCTCAGGGTATGTCTACACTGCAATGTAAGCCCAGGGTTAGCAGAAGTCATGTCAGCAGCCCCAACACATAAACATAAACCACGAGGGAAAGACCCACCCCCAAATAAGCTAGGCAGTGTCCTTCTCCCTACGGTTCATAAGTCCAGCAACCAAAAGTCCTTTAACATGAGCCATCCCCTCTCCCACCCCACTCACAGCTGTTGTCCTTAGTCAGTGCAAGCCCAGAGGTGCCTCTGTAGAGTTCACCTGCCTGCCTGGGTGGAAAAGGGGGAAAATAAGAAGGCACCGTACTCACTGTGTTGTCTAGGGACTCACTCATCCCTCCACTGCCACCCTGTCCTAACATTGATCTAACCCCTAAATTTTAGTATTGGGACCCAGTCCCCAGCCTCACTCCCAACCAGAGCCTGCTCCTCTTCACCCTTCTCCTCTGTCCCAACCTCAAGGTGCAGAGAATCCTCCAGCAAGTGACCCGAGCCCCATGCTGCAGAGGAAGGCGAATGTCTGAGAACAATTCTAGGGGCAGGTGAATGCAGAGCAATGACACTGGAGGTGCCCAGACCTCCAATGGGGGCAGCGTGGAAATTAATAATGGGAAGATCATTTGCGAAATTAGTCGTCACTGACAAGCTTTGTCTCTGTTCCTGTTTCACACTGTGGTGTTAGTTAGAGGAATCAGTACAGATTTGTACTATATTAATTAAACACTTAATTTTATTTACCCAAGCCAAAAACTTAGTGTCACTTATTTTTTCTCTGTCCTAGCAAGAATGAATTGAATTTCGTGACTTTCTGGAAAGTGCAGCGAGATGAAATGTGGGGAATTCAGTCTGTGTGTTTGTGAGCTGATGTTTTCCTCTCACAGGTCAGTGCCTGCATTGAAATACCAAGAGGGATCTAAGGGCTGGTGTACGCTGGGCACTGAACTGACAGAGTGACGTCTTTCAGGGTGTGAACCCCCCAACCCAACCCAACCCATAGAGTTAAGGTGACCTAAGCCCTGGTTAGATAGTGGTAAAGAAAAGGAAGAATTGTTCTGTCAATGCAGCTATTACAGGGATGGGAAAACCCCTCCAGTCACTGTTTACTCCAAAGTGCTATAGCAATGCCACAGCAGCATTTTAGGTGTCCACAGAGTGAAAGTAGATCTGGCTCCAGTTTGCACTGTGGATGCTCAGGCACTAAGATTAGAGTGATAATAACAACAGCACAGTGCTTGTGTAGTTGGCAGGATTTGAACCTGTGCGGGGTGACGCCAATAGATTTCTAGTCCATCGCCTTAACCACTCGGCCACAACTACTTGACATACAATTATTCCACTACATGATGATTCTGTTCTCACTGAATTGTCACTTCAAATTGCTCAGACCAGCTTCCCCAGCACGCTCATGACTGCGCATCAGTGTAAGTGTGCCCTTGGGTGAACAGTGAGAATTCCTGCCCATTTCCCTTCCAGCTGGAGCAGGATGAGAGTGTGTTTGTGTGAACGACATTGCTGTAGATTGTTGTTCATTCCCCACTCTGACAATTCAGACAGTCCCTTTCCTAGTCAAATCTCCAGCACATTGTTCCAGGGGCAGGATTTCTCTGGGGCACTGAAATATTTCAGGGGGCTGGTGCGTGAACTCAGCCTTGCATTCCACCCTTGATGTTACATGGACTAACAGCAGCAGCAGAAAGAAAGAGCTGAGCCAATAGCTTCCTGCCAGGGATGCAGGTGCCACAACCCCTCTGTCTGACCATTGCCATTGCAGGAGAGAAGGGTTCACTGGAATCGAATGCCCTGGTTCAGACCAGAGACACAGGAAGATTTCACTGTTCATGGATCTGTGCAAAGGAAATTGTGTCTCTGTGAACTTGAGGTGGGAAATGAAACGTCCACGTGGTGGCCCAATGCTCTAGGGAATGTGGGTGAAGGACTCGGGCTGAGAAATGATTTAACAGGGGTTTGTTTCAATGTATTGCCCCGATTAAAATCGATGGCTAAAAGGCAGCCATGTTGTTAGCACTTGTACCGGTGTTGGGACATCGCAGTGGGTGTCAAGTCCATTGCCTTCACCAGGGGCAGTCAATTATTTTTTCAAGGTACAAATTTCTTGGCCAAGGTATAGTCAAGGTCTAGACGCCAGAGAAAATAATGCACTGCTGATAAGAAGAAGTACATAAAAAGATTTTGCAGCCACCATGGGCATAACAATGATGTGCCATGTTTCACTCTCCTTTCCCTTTGGTGCCACCTCCTTTCCCTTTGGCCTTGTAGTTGACCAAGGGCAAAGCTAAACATCTCCTCAGACACCAGGGAGTGTTTATGTCCATTCCTGCGAGCTACACAGGGGTTTGATGTTGCTGCTTTCAATCCTCTGGCTCTGCCGGGATAAGGAACAATTCAAGCTGTCACTGAACTGAAGGAGGAAGATCAGTTTTTGACAGGAGAGGGACACCTCCTCTTCAAGGAGTTTGGCTGGCAGTCCTGGTCCCCAGGTCTCACCCGTGGAGCTCCAGCAGTTTTGGGACCGGGTCACTCCCTTGGCCCCACCTGCTGCCCCCAGGCGCTCCCCCCCAGGAGCCCCAGCAGTGCAGTGGAGCTGAGCAGCATCTGCCTGCTCACTCCAATGGCTGCCGGCCCCTCTGCATGGCAGGGCAGGGTGGGTCTGTGCCTCCGCGCGCTTCCCCTACCCCGAGCCCTTGCAGCCAATGGGATGCTGCGGGGGTGATGCCTGGGGGCAGCAGAATGTGGAGGCCCCCCAGCCCACCCCACCTTGGACACCCCGGTAAGCACCGCACCCCTTACTCCCTCCCAGAGCCTGCACCACCATCCCCTCCCCACATACCCCCTCCTCCTCCTCGCAAACTCCTCCCAGAGCCTGCCCCTCTCCACACACACCTGCCCCCAACTCCTCCCTCCACACACACCCTCCTGCCCACCCTAATCTCCCTCCCAGAGCCTGCACCCCCACCCCTCCTCCTGTTCCCCCTACTCCCTGCCCCAGCCCAGAGCCTGCACCCAGCACCCAAACTCCCAGAGCCCTACAAGGAATTTTTGTACTCAAGGCCAGGGCCGGCTCCAGGCTCTTTGGCTGCGGGTCCTTGAGTCCCTGTCGGAGGGAAGGACCTGCCACTGAATTGCCACCGCCGCTTCATTCATCCTTCGGTGGCAATTCGGCAGCGGTCCCTGAGTCCTCTCGGAGAGAAGGACCCACTGACGAACTGCCACCGAAGAAGTGGCAGTGGTAGAGCTGCCGCCGAAGCGCCGCTGATCGTGGTAGAGCTGCGCCCCTCCACTTTCTGCAGCTGAGGCAAGTGCCTCACTCGCCTCGCCCATGTTACGGCGCTGCAAACTCCCTCCCAGAGCCTGCCCCCAGAACCCTCCCCACCCAAACTCCCTCCCAGAGCCTGCCCCCAGAACCCCTCCCCACCCAAACTCCCTCCCAGCGCCTGCCCCCAGAACCCCTCCCCACCCAAACTCCCTCCCAGAGCCTGCCCCCAGCACCCCTCCCCCACCCAAACTCCCTCCCAGAGCCTGCCCCCCAGAACCCCACCCCCACCCAAAAACCCACCCCGCCCCAGCCCCCCCGAACCCCACCCCCACCCAAACTCCCACCCACAGCCCTAGGCCGGGGGGGGGGCGAGTTTTTGGGGGGGGGGTGTGGGCGGTGTGAGTGACATTATTGGCCCACTGGGAGGACTGGCACTGGCCCTAAGGTAAATTGAGGTTGAGACCCATGTGTAAAGACCCATGTGTAAATTCACTGGAACTTTTCAAACTCTCCACAGCTTTGCCAATTTTCACCAGGAATTTTTCTCCATTAACAAATTCTCACTTGTTCCCTACCAGTTGGTGACCATTGCACCAGGGGCATGTCAGTCTCAGGGTCCTGATTTCCCATTGACCCTTCCCCCTTCTATTGGGACTGGAAACTAGCCAACCAAAAACCCCACTAAGTTTTAGTAAAGGGCCAACAGTCCCTTACACAAGCCAGCCCTGTGAGAGTCACCAATGTGCAGAGAAGGCAGTATGAGCTGGTCCCATGGTGTAAAGGGCAGCACTCAGGACTCTGAATCCTGCAATCTGAGTTCAAATCTCAGTGGGACCTTGTGTTAGCTGGTGGTAAAGATCTGGTGCTCAAAGTGCTTTCCTGTCTCCAGCTATGTGAGAGTGAATCATTTCCCTCCTGCTGGGTGACTCCTCCCTTTTGGTGGGGGTCTAGAAGTGGCTCTGGGGGTTGGGATTCTCACTGCTTGACCTGATGCCCACAAGTTTGGTGCTTGTGGCCACACTTTTCCTCTTGCCCACATGGCACTTGAAGAAAGCAGGGCCAGGCTTGGTAGGCAGGAGGGAGGAAGAGCAGGGCCGCCCAGAGGATTCCGGGGGCCTGGGGTCTTCGGCGGCGGGGGGCCCTTCCGTTCCGGGACCCGCTGCCAAAGTGCCCTGAAGACCTGCGGTGGGGCCCCCCCCGCTGCCGAATTACCGCCGAAGAGGACCCGCCCGGGCGCAGTCCGGTCTTCAGCGGAAATTCGGCGGCAGGAGGTCCCGCCGCTGGTCTTCGGGCACTTCAGCGGCGGGTCCCGGAAGGAGGGCCCCGCCGCCGAATTACCGCCGAAGACCAAGCTGAACTTCAGCGGCGGGTCCGGCTCCGTCTTCGGCGGTATTCGCCGGCAGGGGGTCCTTCCGCCCCGGAGCGGAAGGATCCCCCCGCCGGCGAAGACCGGGAGCAGAAGCTCCTGCGCCCGGCCCTGCAAGAGTTTTCCGGGCCCCCCGGAGCGAGTGAGGGACCCCGCTCCAGGGGCCCCGAAAAACTCGTGGGGGCCCTGTGGCTCAGGGCCTGGGGCAAATTGCCCTCTTGCCCCCTCTGGGCGGCCCTGAGGAAGAGTCCCAGGCTGGAGCCCAGCACACCTCTCCTCCTCTGGGCACCTAGAGCAGAGGCGGCTGGTGCTGACAGCTCTGAGGGAAGGCTTATAAGCCACAGAGCGACTGAGGTCAGGGCCAGAGGAGGGGAGGACCATGCCTATGCATGGACAGCAGATGGCCATGAAGACACCCGGCCAGCCTGCTTCCTGGCCTGGCAAACACCCACTGAAGTCGTGCTTAATCCACTTGCTGATCAGGGGGAAAACCTGTCAAAATCTGTGTGAGGAGAACCCGCTTGGGTCGGAAGGAGCGAGGAAAAGAGTGAAAAAATAACCAGCAAGAGAGAGAGCAAGCGAAAAGAATGTGAAAGGCAGAGAAAGAAATAAAGGGAGAGAAAAATATTAGAAAAAGAAGGAAAGAAAGCAAGAGCGTGAAAGGTAGAGGGCAAAAAAGAAAGCAAGGACATACAAGCTAGAGAAGGAAAGGAATGAAAAAGAGCAAATGAACCACAAGTGCTAGCTGAAGCTGGAATGAGAGAGTCAGAGAAAGGACAGACTGACCCGTTAAGCAAGGTTGCACCCAGATTCTCCATGTTGGGGAACAGGCCCCATTTCCATCCTGGCCCTGCTTGGCGGGACCATCCATAGGTGCCTATTGGCACCCCATGCTCTGTGGAGGGCAAGCCCCAAAATACCCTCCTCGGGACACGGGCTCTCCCCAATCATGACTCCCTTCCTGCACGCTCCTGGGAAGGGGGGGGGACGGTGGGGGGAAGGCGTGTGCTGAGCAGCACCGTGGGTGTCTCTCTCTGGGGCGAAGGAAGAGGATATTTTTTGTACCAGAAGGAAAGAGCAGGGGCGGGGCGTTTGTGGAGCCGGGGCGCACACCAGAGAGAGGAACTGAACACAGCCCAGTGTGAGCCCAGTGCCAGTTGGAGCCCAGACGCCTGCATCTGGAGGACTATCTCCAGAACCTACCTTGATGGTGCTGTCCATCACTGCTCCCACGTGAAGCTTCCCACCTAGACCTCTCTGGACGAGGTGAGGTGGTGCATTGGCAAAGGGGGCTGTTTGAGGGGCTCTGTGTGTGTGTGTTTGTGTATATAATTTTGGGAAGTGAAGTCACAAACTGCTGGGCTGGTTTCCTGTTGGTGTGAGGTTTTTTTTGGTCATCTTCTTGTTTTAGGGCTAGAGCTGGGTGGCTTTCTGCGTTGCCGTTTAAAACGGCAGGGGTACACGGGGCTCTGGGTGGAGCATCGGGGGGGGGGGAAGGGTTCACAGGGGGTCACAGGGATAAGAATCACATTTAGCCCTTGCATGGCAATGGTGGTGCACTCACGCACTGCCACGCCTTTTAGTATCACGACTACTTATCTGTACAACAGCAGCACCTACAGAGACCGGGGCAGAATCAAGGCCCCTGTTGTGCCGGGGGCTGCACAGACACAGAGACAGTCCCTGCCCCAGCTGAGATCAGGCCCCGTTGGGCCAGGCGCTGCCCAGACACAGCGAGAGACAGGCCATGCCCCAGAGAGTTTACAGGCTCCACACCCAAAAAGTGGGAGGAGAAACAGAGGCCCAGTGTCACACAGTAGCACTGAGAGTAGAACCCAGGAGTCCTGGCTCCTCCTGCTCTAACCACTAGACCCCACTCTGCTCCCAGAGTTGGAGACAGAACCCAGGAGTCCTGGCTCCCCAAAAGGGCAGGAGTGGAGTCTAGTGGTTAGAGGAAAGGAAGATGGGTGTCAGGACTCCTAGGGTCCAGTCCCAGCACTGGGGTTAGAGTAGAGTCTCGTACCTTAGCACAGGTGAGGCTGGGAGCCAGGACTCCTGGGTTCTTCCCGTCCCCCCAGAACCGTCTTGCACAGCAGGAGGGGGCTGGGCAGGAAGTGGTGATGGGGTGAAAACTACCAAGAAATGCAAATCCTGGAAGGAGCCTGTGCCAGGAACTGGGTGGTGCCATGGTTCCATCCCCATCTCTACCCCCCCCACCCCTTGTCTGGCAATGGATCGTGCCCCCTGTGCCCCCAATCCACCCCTGCAAGCCCTGGGGGGCAGGGAATAGCCATGGTGCTGGGCCCCCCATCCAATTGAAGTATTCAGTGTCACACTGACCCAAGGTGTGTGCATAGAATGGGGATTGTGCGTGTGTGTATTGATTGATTGATTGATTTCTGCATGGGGTTTTGTGTGTGGAGGGTGTTTGTGGCTGTGCAAGTCTGTGTGTTCATGTGGCTGGATTTGTGCATGTGTTTGCATCTGTTAGCAGTTGTGTTGATGTTGGCTGGATTTGTGCGGATGTTTGTGTATATTAGCAATTCTGTGCGTGTGTGTGTCTGGATTCATGCATGTGTTTGTGTATGTTTGCAATTGTGTGTGTGTGCATGCTCTGCTGCCCTCTGCCGGCAACAACCGTTTCTCTGTATGTCACAGCCCCCATACCATTCACCCTGGTGGTGATTTCCATCTTACAAGGGCTGGCTGGCCTGACCCTTCTCCCCTCTGCGGAGTGTGGTGGGGCTGCAGCTCACCTGTGGGGCAGGAGTGCCAAGATGTGGGGCACCGGGCTCCGATGCACCTGGAGAGCAGCTCACATGAGGTGGGGCAGGGCACGTGGTGTCCGTTCTGTGTTGCCTGGTGCTGGGTCGTTGCACAATCCCCAGCCGCACAGCGCATCCGAGAGGGGCAGGGGCCAAGCAGATGATCCAGCACAAGAGGGGTGAGGATGTGTGGTTGAGGGGAGGAAAAGCCTTGGGCTGCACTGGGGGAATGCAGAGCAGGGGTGACACCCCAAAAACCTGCAGCAAAGGGATGGACAGGTGGGGTGGGTGGATAGAAGAGGCAGCGAGACTAAAATCTAAAAGGGGAGTGTGAGGTCTGGTGGTCAGAGTGGGGGGGGGAGGGGTTGGTGGTCAGAATTCCTGGGTTCTATCTCCAGCCCTGGGAGCAGAGTGGGGTCCAGTGGTTAGAGTGTGTGTCGGGGGTAGCCAGGACTCCTGGGTTCTCTCCCTGGCTCTGACTCTCTCTTGTGCAATCCCTCGGCAGTTACCCAAGTCACCAGCGTGTGTGAGTGGGGGGCTGGGGCCGAGTTGCGACATGGTGTCACGGAGTGTGGGGGAGTCAGGGTCCTGCACCCCCAGCTTCCTGCAATCACAGTGACTCTCAGCCAGCCAGTAAAGCAGAAGGTTTATTTAGACGACAGGAACACAGTCCAACACAGGTCTTGCAGGCACAGATAACAGGATCCCCCCTGTTAGGTCCATCTTGGGGCCCCAGGAGCCCTATAGCCCCCATTGGGGATCAGAGCCCTGTCTGTGCTTCCCTTCTTTCCCCAGCCAGCTCCAGTCTGCCCAACCCCCTCCAGCCCCTCCTCTCTGCTCAGCTTCTTTCCTGGGCCAGGAGGTCACCTGACCCCTTTGTCTCCAACACCTTCAATTGCACCTTTGCAGGGGAGGGGCCCAGGCCATCAGTTGCTAGGAGACAGAGTGTCAGGCATTCGGTTGCACTGGCCTTTTGCTTTGCTAGATACTTAAGAACTGCACTGGGGACACTGAAGCTTCACAGACCCCAGTAAGACCAGTCCCACTTCCTCACACATGGCCCAGAGTCTCATACTGCCCCTTTGTTACCCAGCCCGGGGCAGGGTGGGGGATGGCCTGGGAGACCTGCTAAGAAAGGCGCTTCTGGTGGGTTTGTGTGTGTCACGCTGCCCCCGGCTGGATAGACCCTATGGTCAGAACCAGTCTCAGCCAGGGTCAGGCCCTGGAAGCACAGCCCCCGCTGTCGCAACGGCTATGTCTATTGGTCTCCTGGAAAGGTCCATTCTCATTGGTAGCTGTCCAGTGGCAGTGAGTTCCACAGGCCTTGGCACATGCTGTATGGGGCAGGAGGTCCTTGTGTTGGGAGCAGTGGGAGTGAACTGTGTGCGGTTGTGTCTCTGAGCACAATTGTGAATATTCCAGTGTGTGTGTGATTGTGAGCATGGCTGGGGGGTGTGATTGTTTCTCTCTTTGGGGATGGAGCTAGCATGCCCCTCTGGGTGTGTTGTGTGTGAGTGTTCTTGGGACTGTGTGAGTCCCTTTGTGCATCAATGTGTGTGTCACTTGCTGCAGGATACAAAATCCTGCAAAGCCAACACACACACACACAGCGGGGCTCAGCCCCACCAGCAGGGACACACATGTCTCTCCTGGGCCAGCTTGGACAATTTCCCATCTCGCCCCGGCACCCTGCGGGGGCCCCCCCTGGGGGGGGGGCCGCGCCGGGGCGGGGGGGGGGCAGATATGCTGGATACAGAAGGAAGCACTTTTGAGAAAATCAGTCAAGGCCCTTAGCAGAGCTGAGACACAGACCCAGTGACCCCTGCACCACCCTGGGAGGGGAGTGGTCGAGTGGTCAGAGCAGGGAGGGGGCTGGGCACCAGGACCCCTGGGTTCTATCCCTGGCTCTGGGAGTGGAGGGGGTCTAGAGCAGGGGGACTGGGAGACAGGACTCCTGGTTCCATAGGGGAGACTGTTTTTTCCTGGGCTCCTCCTAGAGATCCCAGCCCCCTAGTGGAGAATGAGTGGGAACAGGGGAAGTTGCTCTCCCACTTCAGAAACATGATTCAACCCCGCCCATGGGCTGTGACATCATGGACCCCCCCCCAGGCAGACAGTAGAAGCCCCACCCCATCAGAGAAGGTGGGGTCTAGTTGCACCCACAACAATCCCACTCATGGTTGCAAAGAAACCGCACAAACCACTGCTAGGACAGGATCTGCTGCTCCCACTGCTTTCTTTTTCACCATGAGCTGCTCCCCGCCAGGCACCACACTCCATTCACACACCTTTGGTCAATATGCAGCTCAGTGGCAAACACTGCCCCGAAGTGACTCCGGTGCAGGCACCCACAGCACGAACTCCCCACACCGGATTCTGTCCACACGGAGAGAATTCTCTCCACCGGTCTCCTTCGGTTCATCTCGCTGCTCTCCGTCCTGCCTCCAGACACTGCTCATCTGCATAGCCCCGCCCATGGACACCTGACACCTTCTGTCCTTTTAGTCTCCAGGGACTGAGTTGTCTGCAGGGAGTGAGCACGTCACAGCCGCCGGGCGGGGATTGTCCATGAGCCCCGCGCTGGGGGCGGGGCTTCAGGGAGAGACCCAGCCCCATAGACGGCCTGGGGCAGGGAGATATTGGGGGGAGAGATGGGGGGCAGGGGAAGGGAGAGACCCAACCCATAGACCTGTAGGGGCAGGAGATCTTGGGGTCAGGAGGGGAGAAGGGAGATTGGCAGAGACCCAGCCTGGGGTGCAGGAGGAAGGGGGTGGGGTGGAGGGAGACATGTCGGGTGGGGTGGGGTGTGTGAAATGTTGGTCCAGGGAAACTGAGTCACTCCCAGGACATCGTGTGCAGGGGAGAGCACAGGGGCAGGGAGAGAGCCCCAGCCCCAGAGAGCCCCAGAGGGATATTGGAGGCAGGGGAGGAGATGGCAGAGGAGACACCCATCTCCATAGACCCCCAGAGGCAGGAAATGAGGGGAGAAGGGGGGAGGGAGGGATCCAGCCCTATAGACCTGTAGGGGCAGGGAGATATTGGGGGCAGGAGGGTTGGCAGAGACCCAGCCCGGGGTGCAGGGGCAATGGGGCGGTTTGGAAGGAACTGGGGAGGAGAAGAGACACATGGCAGGACAGGGAAACTGACTCACTCTGAATACATGCAGAGCAGGGCAGGGCGGAGGAAGATCAAGCTGGTCCCAGGGTAATTTCGGGGGGGTCTGATTCCCACTCAGCCGGGGGCTCCTCTGGGATGAGGAGCCCTGGGGTGGGGCGGGTACAGGGGCTCTGTGTGTGTGTGTGTGTGTGTGTCAGGCTGGGGGAGCTGCTTGGGCAGAGGGGCTGGAACCAGGGGCAGCTCCAGGCACCAGCACACCAAGCACGTGGTTGGGGCGGCAAGCTGCAGGGGGCGCTCTGCTGTTCGCTGCGAGGGCAGCAGGCACCCCAGCCCCTCCCCCACTCTACCCCCCTCGCCCCCCTCCCAGAGCTGGGGGAGAACCCAGGCGTCCGGGCGCCCAGCGCGGCCCCTCCCCCACTCGACCCCCACACCCCTCCCAGAGCTGGGGGAGAACCCAGGAGTCCTGGCTCCCAGCCCTGCCCCTCCCCACTCCACCCCTCCCAGAGCTGGGGAGAACCCAGGAGTCCTGGCTCCCAGCCCTGCCCTCCCCACTCCACCCCTCCCAGAGCTGGGGAGAACCCAGGAGTCCTGGCTCCCAGCCCTGCCCCTCCCCCACTTCCCCCCTCCCAGAGCTGGGGGAGAACCCAGGAGTCCTGGCTCCCAGCCCTGCCCCTCCCCCAGTCTGCCCCCCTCCCGGAGCTGGGGGAGAACCCAGGAGTCCTGGCTCCCAGCCCTGCCCTCCCCACTCTACCCCCTCCCGGAGCTGGGGAGAACCCAGGAGTCCTGGCTCCCAGCCCTGCCCCTCCCCACCCTACCCCCTCCCAGAGCTGGGGGAGAACCCAGGAGTCCTGGCTCCCAGCCCTGCCCCTCCCCCACTCTGCCCCCCTCCCCGAGCTGGGGGAGAACCCAGGAGTCCTGGCTCCCAGCCCTGCCCCTCCCCGAGCTGGGGGAGAACCCAGGAGTCCTGGCTCCCAGCCCGGCCCCTCCCCACTCTACCCCCTCCCGGAGCTGGGGAGAACCCAGGAGTCCTGGCTCCCAGCCCTGCCCTCCCCACTCCACCCCTCCCAGAGCTGGGGAGAACCCAGGAGTCCTGGCTCCCAGCCCTGCCCCTCCCCCACTCTACCCCCCTCCCAGAGCTGGGGGAGAACCCAGGAGTCCTGGCTCCCAGCCCTGCCCCTCCCCCACTCTACCCCCCTCCCAGAGCTGGGGGAGAACCCAGGAGTCCTGGCTCCCCCATATTTCCATATGGCTCCATCCAACAGCCCCCCCCCCGGTTGGGGAGACAGGAGGCCAAGGGAGAAGCAGGCAGGGGGGGGGGCAGGGCCGGGCGAGACCCCGGGACACGCGAGTTCGCGTCAGGAGCCGGAGGGGCGGGGCTCTCTGGGGCGGGGCTGAGGAGTTGTGAGGAGGTGTCAGGTTGACCCAGGGACCCGCCCTTCCCTGGGCTCGAGAGGACGGAGGTGCCCGGGGCAGGCTGGGAGTTGTAGTTCCTGGCTCGTCTCAGAGCGGAAGTGCCGGTTGCTCGGACAACGCGCCTCCTCCCGGTGCACTCTGGGAAGCGTAGTTCTCTGTCTCTCTCACGCGGCCTCTATTGCAGGAGGGCGTAACTCGTCCTTCGCCGCCCCTCCCGCTCCTGATTGGCGGAGAGCGCGGGACAGAGACTCGGCGCGGGGAGGCCCGGTTCCTCGCCCGAGGCTCCCCCTTTGGCGCGCTGCTGACGTTGGTATCCGTGGGATACGGGCGGGGGCTCGGGGCAGAGGCGGGAATTCGGTCCCGGGCACTTCGGCGCGGGTGCCGCTGCGCGGTAACTCGCCAGCGGGAGGGTCCTTCCGCCCGAGCGGAGAAGCTCCTGGGCCCGGCCCGCAGGTTTTCCAGGCCCCCGGGGCGAGTGAAGGACCCTGCTCCAGGGGCCCCAAAAACTCCAGTGGGGGCCCCTGTGGGGCCTGGGGCAAACTGCCCCTCCTGCCCCCCCCCCTCCGGGCGGCCCTGCCCCACATACCCCCCAGTCACTCATCACACGCTGAGCTAGTTCTTCAGGGGCCCCACTGCCCATCCAGGAGCCCGTGGGCCTGTGGCCGGGAAGTGAGGAAGCTCCCCCTTGGGCTGGGCTGGGGTGGGTGTGACTCTTTTCCTGCCTTGTGTGTGCTGGGCTCACCAAGGCTGTTTGCTCCCTCGGGGTGGGGGGTGGTTTTGGCCACAGGTGACATGGTTTGGTAGCCCGGTGGATGCTGCGGGGTGTCTGGAATGGGGCGTGTGTGTTCCCATCCTGCCCCTTCCCCTCTGCCTGCAGAGCTGAGCACAGACAGGCCTGAGGGGCAGAGCAGGAGCTCTGGGAAGGAGAAGAGCAATATGAAGATGGAGTCTAAGACGAGGCCAGGTGACTTCTGTGGAGGGAGACGTGCTGGACAGCGCCAAGGATTGGGGAGACAACCAGGTGTGAGCCCAGGCTACAGATTTCTAATTGTAGCTGTGATGGCAGAATGGGAGGAGGGTTGAAGCCGGAGCCCTGGGGTGTGGGAGTAGTGAGAAGAGGAGCCTCGCCACCGTTGCTTTTTCTTTTGTGTTGTGTTTCATACCAAGAGAAAATAAATCGCGGGGACGGAGTCCAGCCCTGAGGTGAGATGGAAAGTGAGCGAGAGCAGTGACTGCGTGAATCCTGTTGATGCCAGGCAAGACCTGCCCAGCTGGGATCAGAGTAGCTGTCTCTGTCGGTGAGATATGTATCTGGTTTGGGAAGGGCTCTGGTCACAGTCCTCCTGGCTCCAGGCAGGGACTTCCCGTTACCTGGGTGTGGGTTTCCAGACTAGCTGTGGCTTCAAGGGAGATGATGTTGCCATTTGCGAGGGCTGATCATCTCTGGCCAGGAGTGGTGTGTGCTCCCTAGCAGAAAGTTGGATCCATGAGGGTGACTCCCTGTTCTGAGTTTCTTTCTTCCTCTGAGGTTTCTCTATGTTGGCCAACTTACACTCAAACTCTCTCTCTCCTTTCATGGACACCTGTCATGTTCAGTTGCCTGCATCCTCTTCCTCTGCTCCCCCTCCCCCAGTCTCCTATGGGCTCAGCTGGATCCATCTGCCCCCGGGCAAGGTCTCTGCCATATTGGAAAGGATGTGTCCTGCCTGCCAGGATAAGGGGGTTGCTCTTCCAATCCTCTATCTTCGGGGAGACCTCATTGGTGTAACTGGGTCACAGCATGAGTGGCCAGTCATGTCTTTGGGGCTGTGGGGTCTGAGACTGAGAGGGGTGGGCTCGTGGTCATGGCTTTGGGCACAGGAGAAGTGGGGCTGGGATTAGAGATTCCCAGAACCCTCCTTATCACCCGCTAGCTCCATTACTGCATCACCCAAAAGCCTCACTCAGGGTCCACTATGCCTCCTTGTGCTGGGCACTGCAGGGACAATCAGAGGACACCAGGACGCATGAGGAACTAGATGAGTGTGTGAGGCAGATGGGTGAAGGGGGGTGTGTGGCATACATTGGGGACGGATGGGGGTTGAGAGTTGGACGGACAGCGGGACAGATGGAGAGCTGCAGGGACGGATGGTGACGTCACAGGCTGGACTTGTGATGGGTTCAGCTCATGGCCGCTGGCCCTGTCATCTCCTGCCCCCATCTGCCCGTCTGACTCTGCCCCTGTCTCTCGCAGGCAGCACTCAGCAGAGTCTGGCCCTGTCGTTACACTGGTGCCTACATCCAGTGTACACCTGTGTGTTATGTGCTCCTGGAGAGCTCAGGCGGGACAAGCATGCGGCTCACGGCTGCTGAACCAGCTACTCCAAAACTGCCACAGATCTCCCCCTCCTTGGGCAGCAAGACCCTGGCTGGGGGGTTCCCTGTCCCTCCTCGCTGCCAACGCATCCTGCTCAGCACAGAGACCGAGGTCACCTGCCTCCGCCCAGCCTCTAGCTGGAGCTGCTCCAGCCCAATTGCTGGTATCCAGCCTGGCCGGAGTTGGTGCGATGTCCTAGCGGAGTCCGTTCTTTCTCCCGGTAGATGACGATTTTCCCCACTGCAGTTAGTTGCTCTTTCTCTGCTTCCCATAGCCCCTCCCAGTGATAGTGACCCCTGCTGGCCAGGCACGAGAGTGTCCTGTAGGGGGCCTCCTTGTAGGAGCAGTGACTCCTGGTGGTGAGGGGCAGCAATGCCTGGCATGTATCCCCCCTAGCATTGCTGCAGCGACCCCTGCTGGCCACTGAGGACAGTTGCCTATGTGTCCCCACCATTGCCATTGTGCCTGTGAGCGCTGGTGGGTAGGTGAGGCAGCGCCCTGTATGTATATGAGCCATTGGGGCAGTGCCTCTGCATAGCCCACTCTCATCTCGGTGACTCGTGTTGTCCCAGTGGGGCAGTCCTGTGTATTTAGTCCCCCCAACCCCTGCCTTGGGCCAGTGACCACTGGTAGCCAGAGGAATCAGTGCCTGAGGTGTGTTTTTCACCTCCCCCAAGGTGGCAGGGTGCCTGGGTCGCCGTGTCAGGCAGTGCCCTCAGTATCTTCCAACCCCTTTGTGGCAGTGAGCCCTGCTCCTGGTGTGTGTCACTCCCCCACTAGGGATGTGCACTGGTGGCCAAGTATGGCAGTGCCCTGTGTGTAGCCCCCTCTCTCCCTGCCCCTGCCCCCCAGGGTGACCAGATAGAAAGTGTGAAGAATCGGGATGGGGTGGAGGGTAATAGGCACCTACATAAGAAAAAGCCCCAAATATTGGGACTGTCCCTATAAAATTGGGACATCTGGTCACCCTATCCCTGAGCCAGGTATGGCAGGCACTGATCCCTGGCATCTCTGTGGGGCAATACCCTCTGTATATCCCCCAATTGGGGCAGTGACCCCTGTTGGTCAGGTGGGGCAGTGCCCTGTGTGTTTGTCCCCCCCTATTTAGGTAGTGACCCCTGGTGGCTAAGTGAGGCAGTGGCCTTTGATTTCCTCTTCTCTCCCCAGCCCCCTCTCTCTCTGGGGTAGGGCCCCCAGTTGGGGCACTACCCGATGTGTATCTCTACTAATTGGAGCAGTGACCTCCCTGTGGTGCCCTGGTGTGGCAGTGCCCTATTGATATCTCCCTCCCTCTCTCCCCACACCATTGTGGTAGTGGCCACTTCAGTCAGTGGCCTGTTTATCATCCCCCCTGCCCCAAACCACCACCATTGCAGCAGTGGCTCCTGGTGGCCATGTGCGGCAGTGCCCTGCATGTATCCCCCACAACCATTGCTGCAGTGACCCCAGGTGCCCAGTTTGAGTAGTAGCCTGTGTGTACCTCATCTCTTGGGGCAGTAACGTGTGGGGCCACGTAGGGCAGTGGCCTGTATGTACCATCTCCTCTGGAGCAGTGACCACTGGTGTCTTGGTGCTAAGATGCAGCCACCTCTGGGGTACATGGTGGGGCTGTTTACAGGACAGTGGGGACAGGCCCCCCCGTTCCAGGAAGCAGGGGAATGTCTGGTGTTCAGGGCAGAGCGTTCCACCTTCTATTGAACTGTGATGCTCTGAGCACCTTTCCCTGCATGAAGAAGACCCTGTGTGGCTCCAAAGCTGGTCCAGTAACAGGTATCACCTCACCTGCCTTGTCTCCCTGGTATTCTGGCCAGTGTCCAACTTCCCCTTCGCTGTTGGTCCTCAAACCTCCTCCAAGCAACCCCCCCCCCAGTCTCTTAAGATGCCAAACCTCCCCTGGAGCCCAACCCGGGGGGGGAGGCACCCCACCTGAAAACCCTATGGCACCATGGGAGTGGTAGTATCCACTGCCTCCATCTCCCACCAGCCAGGACAGGCCCCACAGCACCATGGGAGTGGTCGTGTCTCCTGCTTCCATTTCCTGACAGCTGCTGCCAGGCAGGGCCCAGACTTCCCGTTTCTGGTGCGAGTCCGGAAGCAGATGCTGCCATGAGGCGATGCTGGGAAGGGTGGTGCTGGTGTCAGGAGAAAGCAGGAGGAGTAGGTGGGGTCTGTGCTACTGTCCCCCTAATCCCTGCTCCCCCCCCGCTGGCCCCCAACCCTGAAGCTCTGCACCCCTCCCCCGGTGCCCCCGCCAGGTCCCCTAACCCCTGCCTCCTCCCGCACCCGTAATCCCTGCACTGTGCCCCCTTTTCCCCTAACCCCTGCACCCCCTCCTGTGCCCACTTGGGGAAACTGACCTGGATGCACAGAGTAGCTGGCATTGCTGCTCGCTCCCCCCGCCGCCCCTGAACACTGCTCCTCCGCACATCGCTAGGGGGCTGTGAGAGGGGGGCACGGAGGAACATTGGGGGGAGCAGTATCCGCTCATCACCGCTATCTCCCCCTTCTCTTCCTCCCTCCCCATGCTCCTGTGCCGGGAGGGAGCAGGGAGAAATCTGGGCACCACCCAAGCAGCACTCCCCTGCCAGCCGGGAGCAGTTTCTGACTTTACACCAGCAGCACACACCTCTCTGCTACCGTACAGCACCGCCCTTGACCATGGTACCCCTGGGCAATTCCCTGGTGGCACCCACCCCAAAGGCTGGCCCTGGCTATGGGCTTCAGAGGGAGTGAGCAGACCAGGCGGCCATGGAGAGGTCCAGCCCCTGTTCTCCTCTCCGAGCTGCTAGCAATCAGAGGCCAGGGACATGCTTCCATGCTGATGACAGGTACTGCTCGATAACGATGCCACCAACCGAAGATTGATTTTCCTGTCTAGTGGTTCAGGTTCTGTAGTGTCTGCATCAGAGTGTTGCTCTTTGAGGACTTCTGACAACGTTTCACACCTCGTCCCTCTTGGATTTTGGAAGGCTCTTCAGATTCTTAAACTTTGGCTCGAGCGCTGTAGCTGTCTCTAGAAAACTCACGTTATACCTTCTTTGCGTTTTGTCAAATTTGCAGTGAAAGTGTTCTTAAAGTGAACAACATGTGCTGGGTCATCACCCAAGACTGCCATAAAATGAAATATATGGCAGAATGCGGATAGAACCATGGAGCAGGAGACATACAGTTCTTCATCAAGGTCTTCAGTCACAAATTAACACGTTATTTTTTAACGAGCATTATCAGCATGGAAGCATGTCCTCTGGAATGGTGGTTGAAGTATGAAGGCATATGGATGTTAGCATATCTGGCACGTTAATACCTTGCAACGCTGGCTACAAAAGTGCCATGAGAGAGCCTGTTCTCACTTTTAGGTGACGTATATAAGACACGGGCAGCATTATCTCCAGTAAATGTAAACAAACTTGTTTGTCTCAGCGATTGGCTGAACCCGAAGTAGGACTGACTGGACTCTAAAGTTTTACATTGTTTTCTTTTTGAGTGCACTTATGCAACAAAAAAAAATCTACATATGCAAGTTGCACTTTAATGATAAAGAGATTGCACTATAGTACTTTATATTTTACAGTGTAAATATTTGTAATAAAACTATATATAGTCAGCACTGTACACTTTGTATTCTGTGTTGTAATTGTGTCAGCAACCTGCCCAGTTGCCTCGCTGCCAGGGGATGCAGACATTTCTGTAAGGCACATAAAGGGGCTATTTGGTGTTGAAGCAAATGCGAGGAATGTGCATTTATGAGAGGGAATTTCCATCTCTTCAGTAGCTGTACATCAGGGCCCCAGTGGCCTAATGGATAAGGCATTGGCTTCTGAAGCCAGAGATTGTGGGTTCAAGTCCCATCTGGGGTGAAAATCTACTTTCTTCCTGTATATTGCAAGGAAACCTTGGCCTTTATATTAAACAAGGAAGCTGGGAGATGTTTGAGCACAAAGTCCTGGATCTTGGGAACAATCACCAAGGGATATTAGAAGGCTCAGTCTGGTGACCTAATGGATGCAACCACACCTCCCCATCCCAGGGTAGTCCCATCTGAGAACCAGGATCCATGGAGCAACATTCCCCTCCTGCCCTGACAGGTGGGCTGTGCAGATGATGGTGGAGGGCAGCAGGAGAGGAGGTTGCACTAGTGCTGCCTGGGCTGTATCTGCACCAAAGATAAATGGAGGGGGTCATGCAGCCTGTGCCTGAAACTCCACAAGTGCTATGTTCACTCCCAGAACAAGTCAAATGCTGCACCAAGGATGGTGAATTCCCATGTGAGCACACAGTGCCCCTGTCCACCACACATGCTGCACACACATCAACTGCACCAAAGAGACACAAACTGCACACTGAGGAGACAGCTGGTTTGTTTCCAGGTTGCTTTTATTTCCAAAGGTACTGAAGTGTGGGGTCTCTTCTTTTTCCGTGGGCAGAAACGCAATGGAGGAGAATCTCACATCCCTTAGCTGCCAGGTGACAGTGGCAGGAAGAAAATGCACTGCAATGAAATTTAAAAAACATAAATAATTTAACAATGAGAAGTAATTAAATAAAAATAATCCAATGGACGCACATGCCGGTGGCTTGTTCCCAGCCCAGAGAGTGAGAAGCAGGGAGTGTGTGAAAGGCGGGTGGTTAAGTCTGAGGGAGCATATTCATAGTTTGTATAAGTTAAATTATAGCAGACCGCTACAAAATACTCCATTTGGTAACATCAGTACAGAATATAGAAGTCTACAAGCAATACAGCCATACACAGTTAAGACAGGGTGTCCACTTAATACCAGAGTTCCCACAGCCAAATAGCTGGAAGTCCCTTCACAGTCACTGCTAAACAAAACAACCTTGTGCAGAGCCAAGAGCAGCCCTGCTGTGCCATTAGGAAGGCCTGCAGGAGACGCAGCAAATCCATCTAGATTCTGTGCTTCTGCTTAGTAGTTACCAAGTGTGATCAATGAAAGGGTAGGTGGGTAGCTCCCTTTTTTGGACACCCAGCCAGTAGCTATAAAATTCCTCTGAGGCCTTGTCTACACTATGACTTTAGGTCGAATTTAGCAGCGTTATCGCCATTTAACCCTAGACCTATGCACACGACAAAGCCCTTTTTTTCAACTTAAAGGGCTCTTTAAATCGATTTCTTTACTCCACCTCCGACGAGGGGATTAGCACTGAAATCAGCCTTGCTGGGTCAAATTTAGGGTAGTGTGGACGCAATTCAATGGTATTGGCCTCCAGGAGCTATCCCAGAGTGCTCCATTGTGACCACTCTGGACAGCGTTTTCAACTCAGATGCACTGTCCAGGTAGACAGGAAAAGGGTCGCAAACTTTTTAATTTCATTTCCTGTTTGGCCAGTGTGGCGTGCTGATCAGCACAGTTGACCATGCAGAGCTCATGCAGAGCTCATCAGCATGATGTGCACATTGCCAGGGCACATTGCCCGGCCTGTACTCTGTGAGAAGTCTATGACCATGTCTATGTCCTCATCACTCTTGTCACCGCACTGCTGTCACCTCCTTGCCTGTTTTCGCTTTTGCAGATTCTGGTTCTGCACTGAGAAAAGGCGTGAAACAATTGTCTGCCATTGCTCTGATGGAGGGAGGGGCGACTGATGGCATGGCTTACAGGAAATTAAAATCAACAAAGGGGTGGCTTTGCATCAAGGAGAAACACAAACAACTTTGTCACACAGAATGGCCCTCTCAAGGATTGAACTCAAAACCCTGGGTTTAGCAGGCTGTTGATTTCACAAAACAAAACAGGTCAATTTCTTGTTTTGATTCATCTAGTTTTTACATCTTAGGCTGGTAGCAAACAGTACAGTACAACTGCTAGCCATTGTCATCTCCTGGTTGCTTGGCAGAAGATGGGAATGACCTGGCTGAGTCACTCCCATGTCTGTCCATGCACCCCAACTGACCTCAGTGAGATCAGCTAAAAGCAAGAACTATTAACACAGAATTCTGTTCAAAGCCAGAGAAGTCTTTCAGCCTCCTTCCTCTTGCCGGTTTCTCTCCTTCCTTCTGTTCAAAGACAGTTCCCTGTACACTCCTAGTTTGCACAAACCCACCCACTGACCTGTGACTAACAATCTCTCGCTGCTAACTCTTCCAGGAAAACAGGCCAAAGAAAGTGTCTGCAAGCGCTGCACCGCAGCCCCAATACTCTTTTCAGTTCCTTCCCACAGAACTTTCACTCCAGACCAGTCCAGTGCCTTGCTGTTGCTTGTCTAACCACTGCCAGAGGCAGTGGTTTCCCCAGGAATTGAAATTAGGGGGGGTGTTTGAATTTACAGGGGGGGTGTCAGGACCAATGAGATATATAAAAGAGATATGAATAAAGTAAATGTTTTGTTAGGATTATGCAAATTTAACATAAGAATAATGCAAGTTACACCAAAACACATAACAGGTCTAGATTTCTAAAAAAATATAATTGACTTTTGAAAAGTAAGCCATCATGGTGAAAGAGGAAAGTCCTCTCATGGATCAGTAACTGGTTAAAAGATGGGAAACAAAGGGTAGGTATAAATTATCAGTTTTCAGAATGGAGAGAGATAAATAGTGGTATCCCTGAGGGGTCGGTACTGGGACCAGTGCTGTTCAACATATTCATAAATGATCTGGAAAAATGGGTAAACAGTGAGGTGGCAACATTTGCAGATGATACAAAACTATTCAAGATAGGTAAGTCCCAGGCAGACTGAGAAGAATTACAAAGGGATCTCATAAAACTGGGTGACTGGGCAACAAAAATGGCAGATGAAATTTAATGTTGATAAATGCAAAGTAATGTACATTGGAAAACAATCTCAATTATACATACAAAATGAAGGAGTCTGAATTAGCTGTTAACACTCAAGAAAGATCTTGCAGTCATTGTGGATAGTTCTCTGAAAACATCCTCTCAGTGTGCAGCGGCAGTCAGTGATTCCCAATATTCTGTTTGCTTTTTAAAAAAGAACAGGAGCACTTGTGGCACCTTAGAGACTAAGGCTATGGTTACACTTGCACTTCAAAGCGCTGCCGCTTTGAAGCGCTAAGTGTAGTCAGCGCCAGTGCTGGGAGAGCTCTGCCAGCGCTGTCCATACTCCACCTCCCTGTGGGGAATAACGTACAGCGCTGGGAGCCGCGCTCCCAGCGCTGGGGCTTTGACCACACTGGCGCCTTGCAGCGCCGCAATTTGCAGTGCTGGAGAGGGTGTGTTTTCACACCCTGCTGCAGCGCTGCAAATTTGCAAGTGTAGCCATGCCCTAACAAATTTATTTGAGCATAAGCTTTCGCGGGCTACAGTCCACTTCATCGGATGTAGCCCACGAAAGCTTATGTTCTTTTTGCAGTACAGACTAACACGGCTGCTACTCTGAAACCTTCGCTTTTTTAAGAAAGGGGAGGCAGTGACCATGAGATGGTCGAGTTCAGGATCCTGACACAAGGAAGAAAGGAGAGCAGTAGAACAGAGACCCTGGACTTCAGAAAAGCAGACTTCAACTCCTCAGGGAACTGATGGGCAAGGTCCCTGGGAGAATAACATGATGGGAAAGGAGTCGAGGAAAGCTGGCTGTATTTTAAAGAAACCTTATTGAGGTTGCAGGAACAAACCATCCCGATGTGTAGGAAGAAAAGTAAATATGGCAGGCGACCAGCTTGGCTTAACAGTGAAATCCTTGCTCGTCTTAAACACAAAAAAACAGCTTACAAGAAGTGGAAGATTGGACAAATAACCAGGGAGGAGTATAAAAGTATTGCTCAGGCATGCAGGAGTGAAATTAGGAAGGCCAAATCACACTTGGAGTTGCAGCTAGCCGGAGATGTTAGGAGTAACAAGAAGGGTTTCTTTAGGTATGTTAGCAACAAGAAGAAAGTCAAGGAAAGTGTGGGCCCCTTGCTGAATGAAGGAGGGAACCTAGTGACAGAGGATGTGGAGAAAGCTAGTGTACTCAATGCTTTTTTTGCCTCTGTCCTCACAGACAAGGTCAGCTCCCAGACAGCTGCACTCTGCAGCACGGTATGGGGAGGAGGTGACCAGCTCTCTGTGGAGAAAGAAGTAGTTCGGGACTATTTAGAAAAGCTGGACGAGCACAAGTCCATGGGGCCGGATGCACTGCATCCGAGGGTGATAAAGGAGTTGGCCGATGAGATTGCAGAGCCATTGGCCATTATCTTTGAAAAATCATGACGATTGGGGGAGGTCCCGGATGACTGGAAAAGAGCTAATGTAGTGCCCATCTTTAAAAAAGGGAAGAAGGAAGATCCAGGGAACTACAGGCCAGTCAGTCTCACCTCAGTCCCTGGAAAAATCATGGAACAGATCCTCAAGGAATCAAATCTGAACCACTTAAAGGAGGAAAGTGATCAGGAACAGTCAGCATGGATTCACCAAGGGCAAGTCATGCCTGACTAACCTAATTGCCTTCTATGATGAGATAACCGGCTCTGTGGATGAGGGGAAAGCAGTGGATGTGCTATTTCTGGACTTTAGCAAAGCTTTTGATACAGTCCCCCACAATGACTGGGAATTTTCAGCTTAGAAAAGAGACGACTAAGGGGAGATATGCTAAAAGTCTATAAAATCTTGACTGATGTGAAGAAAGTGAATAAAGTAAATGTTTTGTTAGGATAATGGAAATTTAACATAAGGAAAATGCAAGTTACACCAAAACACATAACAGATCTAGATTTCTAAAAATATATAATTTAAAAAAGTATTTAATTTAAATTGACTTTTGAAAAGTAAGCCATCATGGGGTAAGAGGAAGATCCTCTCATGGATCAGTAACTGGTTAAAAGATGGGAAACAAAGGGTAGGAATAAATTATCAGTTTTCAGAATGGAGAGAGATACAAGGGGTATCCTTGAGGGCTCAGTACTGGGACCCCTCAAGGGTCCTATTCAACATATTCATCTGGAAAAATGGGTAAACAGTGAGGTGGCAAAATTTACAGATGATATAAAACTATTCAAGATAGTTAAGTCCCAGGCAGACTGCGAAGAGCTACAAAGGGATCCCATGAAACTGGGTGGCTGGGCAACAAAATGGCAAATTAAATTCAATGCTGATAAATGCAAAGTAATGCACATTGGAAAGCAATCTCAGCTATACATACAAAATGATGGCATCTGAATTAGCTGTTAACACTCAAGGAAGAGATCTTGGAGTCATTGTGGATAGTTCTCTGAAAACATCCACTCCACGTGCAGCAACAGTCACAAAAGCAAACAATGTTGGGAATCATTATGAAAGGGATAGATAATAAGACAGAAAATATCATATTGCCTCTATATAAATCTATGGTACGTGCTCACCCTGAATAGTGTGTGCAGATCTGGTCACCCATCCTAAAAATATATATACTGGAATTGGAAAAGGTACAGAGATGGGCAACTAAAATGATGAGGGGTATGAAACAGGAGGAGAGATTAAAGCGACTGGGAATTTTCAGCTTCGAAAGAGATGACTAATGGGGATATGATAGAGGTCTATAAAATCTTGACTGGTGCGAAGAAAGTGAATAAGGAAATTTTATTTAATCCTTCACATAACACAAGAACTAGCAGTCACCCAATGAAATTAATAGGCAGCAGATTTTAAAAAACAAAGGAAGTATTTCTTCACACAATATAAAGTCAACCCAGGAACTCTTTGCCAGGGGATGCTGTGAAGACCAAAACTATAACAGGATTTTAAAAAGAACTAGATAAATTCCTGGAGAACAGGTCCATCTGTGGCTATTAGCCAGGATGAGAGGGATGCAACACCATGCTCTGAGTGTCCCTAGCCTGTTTGCCAGAAGCTGGGAATGGGCAACAGGGGATGGATCACTTGATGATTCCCTGTTCTGTTCATTCCCTCTGAAGCACCTGGCCTTGACCACTGTTGTAAGACAGGGCACTGGGCTATATGGACCATGGGTCTGACCCAGTATGACCATTCTTATGTAAAAATTAATTATAATAAAAATGTTTAGTACAGAAACTCCCCAACATAATGACCTCCCAAGATAGCAACAATGTGAGATAACAACCTTGGCAAATACTGCATTTTAAAAATCTTGGCCTACTGGGAAACATATTTATATAAGTTTCCATTCCCAGTCACAAATCTAGCATTCTGGAGCAAAGTGACTAAAATATAATCCAACAAACAAATGTTTATTTAACGTGCCCCTCACTTTTCCCTCCACTGCACTCCGCTCACTGGTGTTGTCCTTGGTCAGTGGAGACTCAGAGTTCAGAGGTGCTTTCACGTGAGTACACCTTCCAGGTGGGGGACAAAAAGGCAAAGTTTGCTCTGGCAACGGCTGTTCATTGTGCCACTGTTCACTCCACCACTCTGTTGCCAATGGCCCTGCACAGTCACCTTCTGCTGTCACCTACCACTGTGACCTCTGCGATTTGGTCTCTTGAGGTTCCACCAGCTCTCAGTGATTTCAACATTAACAAGTCACCGGGACCAGATGGCATTCACCCAAGAGTTCTGAAAGAACTCAAATGTGAAGTTGCGGAACTATTAACTAAGGTTTGTAACCTGTCCTTTAAATCGGCTTCGGTACCCGATGACTGGAAGTTAGCTAATGTAACGCCAATATTTAAAAAGGGCTCTAGGGTGATCCGGCAATTACAGACCGGTAAGTCTAACGTCGGTACCGGGCAAATTAGTTGAAACAATAGTAAAGAATAAAATTGTCAGACACATAGAAAAACATAAACTCTTGAGCAATAGTCAACATGGTTTCTGTAAAGGGAAATCGTGTGTTACTAATCTATTAGAGTTCTTTGAAGGGGTCAACAAACATGTGGACAAGGGGGATCCGGTGGACATAGTGTACTTAGATTTCCAGAAAGCCTTTGACAAGGTCCCTCACCAAAGGCTCTTACGTAAATTAAGCTGTCATGGTATAAAAGGAAAGGTCCTTTCATGGATTGAGAACTGGTTAAAGGACAGGGAACAAAGGGTAGGAATTAATGGTAAATTCTCAGAATGGAGAGGGGTAACTAGTGGTGTTCCCCAAGGGTCAGTCCTGGGACCAATCCTATTCAATTTATTCATACATGATCTGGAGAAAGGGGTAAACAGTGAGGTGGCAAAGTTTGCAGATGATACTAAACTACTCAAGATAGTTAAGACCAAAGCAGATTGTGAAGAACTTCAAAAAGATCTCACAAAACTAAGTGATTGGGCAACAAAATGGCAAATGAAATTTAATGTGGATAAATGTAAAGTAATGCACATTGGAAAAAATAACCCCAACTATACATACAACATGATGGGGGCTAATTTAGCTACAACGAGTCAGGAAAAGATCTTGGAGTTATCGTGGATAGTTCTCTGAAGATGTCACGCAGTGTGCAGAGGCGGTCAAAAAGCAAACAGGATGTTAGGAATCATTAAAAGGGGATAGAGAATAAGACTGAGAATATATTATTGCCCTTATATAAATCCATGGTACGCCCACACCTCGAATACTGTGTACAGATGTGGTCTCCTCACCTCAAAAAGATATTCTAGCACTAGAAAAGGTTCAGAAAAGAGCAACTAAAATGATTAGGGGTTTAGAGAGGGTCCCATATGAGGAAAGATTAAAGAGGCTAGGACTCTTCAGTTTGGAAAAGAGAAGACTAAGGGGGGACATGATAGAGGTATATAAAATCATGAGTGATGTTGAGAAAGTGGATAAGGAAAAGTTATTTACTTATTCCCATAATACAAGAACTAGGGGTCACCAAATGAAATTAATAGGCAGCAGGTTTAAAACAAATAAAAGGAAGTTCTTCTTCACGCAGCGCACAGTCAACTTGTAGAACTCCTTACCTGAGGAGGTTGTGAAGGCTAGGACTATAACAATGTTTAAAAGGGGACTGGATAAATTCATGGTGGCTAAGTCCATAAATGGCTATTAGCCAGGATGGGTAAGAATGGTGTCCCTAGCCTCTGTTCGTCAGAGGATGGAGATGGATGGCAGGAGAGAGATCACTTGATCATTGCCTGTTAGATTCACTCTCTCAGGGGCACCTGGCATTGGCCACTGTCGGTAGACAGATACTGGGCTAGATGGACCTTTGGTCTGACCTGGTACGGCCTTTCTTATGTTCTTATGTTATGTAACCCCAGCCAAAATCTCTCACTTGGACAACACAGCTCTGATTGCTGGATCCCTAGGTAGATTAGGTGTGAATGTAAATATAATCTGGCTCTGAAGCCTTAGCCCCCAGCTCATCACTAGCTGTCGGGGAGAACTCATTTAGACTTTGCCTACAAATCATCATTTGAAATTATTAGGTTGGCCAACATCACCGAAATGAATGCACTGACATCATAAAAAACAGCTGTATAAGGAAGCAAGGAAGCTAGTCTATGTTCATACTTTTCAAATCTATTATACTTTTTCAGATACACATATTTTATCATACACTGTATAAGCTTTTAAAGTGTGTATTAATGTTTCAGTTTAAATTCAGATTTCCAAACAGTCACTAAATTGGTATGTAACTAGCTCACAAAACTGGGGGGGGGGGGGAAATTCAGGGGGGGGTGTAGGGAAATCACTGGCCAGAGGTGAAAGTAAGCCGGTACGGGCCGGTACGGAGGACCAGTAAGGAAAGGAGGCTGGCTGAGGGAGGGAGAAGCCTGCCCCCTGCATAAGAATAGTTAAACTCAGCTGTTCCCTGAGCTGTTCAGCCCCCGGGGTTAGGAGCGCTTTCTGGCATTCTTGTTAATTTCACTCACAGTAGCTTGGGGGAGGGAGGAGAGTGTGTTTGACCATGGCAGGAGCAGTCCTCTTCTGCCCCCGGGATGAGGGAATCTCTCCAATACTAATATACACAACAAATACAAGCATTTGGCTGCACATCTTAAATCCAGAGCTAATAAAAGCAGGTGGAAGGGGAAAATTCACTGTACTGTACTGTCCTGTCCCCTCTCCCTCTCCCTCTCCCTCTCCTGCAGACAAAGCTCTGCATTCCTCCCCCTGCCCCCGCCAGCAGGGGCTCTGCTCAGTGCCAGACAGGAAGAAAGCATGGAGCCTAGTGTCTCCAGCCTCGCTGGAGGAGGAGGGAAGACACAGAGAAAAATGGGACAGTGAGTTTTCACTTTTTCAGGCTTATTCCAATAGTAAAGTTTTATTACAGACAGTACTGATAGTAGTAATAGTAGTTTTATTTTCTCTATCTATGTCATGCAATGGGAGGGATCCATGAAGTATGTAGGAGAGGTGGGTTGCTTGCGATTGGACTATATGGGTAAGAAATATAAATTACTTTCACCCCTGCCCAAACCCCAGGACTCCCAGCCACCTCTGCAGCTGTTAGCTCCAGGGGTGATTTAAAGGGCCTGGCTCCTAGCTTCAGCCAAATCCGCAAGCCCTTTAAATCCTAATTTAAAAGCCCCAGAATTTAAAGGCCCCACCTCTTCCAATAGAGGCCGCACCTCCTCCGGTTGAGGAACCATCCCCTCCACTGGACTCTGGAGTACTGCCAAGTCCTTTAAGTCACTTTTATCCCTGATCACTGCACACATCTGCTATACCATACTCTGAGCTGATTCCTGACTTGTATGCTCAATACAGCCTTACTGATCTGTGGTGCAGTGGGTCAGTATGTTTGTTAACGGAAAGGATGGTGGTTCAAGCCCTGCAGGGACAGTAGTAAGCCTGTGCTACTTCCTTGCTCCCTGAGGCCTGCTGGGAGCCTCAAAGGCCCCATTTTGCTTCCTCTTGGCCTCAGTGCTTTCAGCTGGTGGCCCGAAGAGCGGGCTGGATGCCATTCAGAAACCCATCTCCCAGCAGCCGTGCCGGAGGCTCAGGCTTAATCCTCAAGGCCGAGCCCAAAAACTTTCAGCCGGGAACATTTCGCCCCTCCTGCCTCCACCAAGCGGCAAGGGAGAAGCGGACGAGACACGCTGGCTTGAAGACGCCTCCCTCCCACTTCCCTGTAGGCTGTGCAAAGCTCTTGGCCTGCTTCATGCCTCGCCAGGAAAGTGCGGCCATGTGGCCCAAGCCTGAGTCACGTCCGCAGCCTGGCCCACCCCGGCTGACGGCGCGCAGAGCCACGTGCAAGGAGCAGATAAACAATCTCCAAGGAAAAGAGCTGGAATTTTTCATCTTATTTTCACCTAGTCCTTACTAAGGAAACTAGCAAACAATTGCCCTTTGTAAAGAAACACTGCACCGTACTACAGTACAAACCCAAATGAGCACAGCAGGAGGCTATCCCGGCTATCCACATCTGGCCCTGTTTCATTACAAACTTCCTTTCTGTAATGATGTTCTGGTAATAAGGGGGCAATCAGTTGTCAAAGGTAGCTCTTGCCATGGTAGCCAGGTTGCTAGTCATTCTCCCCAAGTGTAAGAACATAAGAAAGGCCGTACCGGGTCAGACCAAAGGTCCATCTAGCCCAGTATCTGTCTACCGAAGGTGGCCAATGCCAGGTGCCCCAGAGGGAGTGAACCTAACAGGCAATGATCAAGTGATCTTCCTCCTGCCATCCATCTCCATTCTCTGACGAACAGAGGTTAGGGACACCATTCTTAACCATCCTGGCTAATAGCCATTTATGGACTTAGCCACCATGAATTTATCCAGTTCCCTTTTAAACATTGTTATAGTCCTAGCCTTCACAACCTCCTCAGGTAAGGAGTTCCACAAGTTGACTGTACGCTGCGTGAAGAAGAACTTCCTTTTATTTGTTTTAAACCTGCTGCCTATTAATTTCATTTGGTGACCCCTAGTTCTTGTATTATGGGAATAAGTAAATAACTTCTCCTTATCCACTTTCTCAACATCACTCATGATTTTATATACCTCTATCATATCCCCCCTTAGTCTCCTCTTTTCCAAGCTGAAGAGTCCTAGCCTCTTTAATCTTTCCTCGTATGAGACCTTCTCCAAACGCCTAATCATTTTAGTTGCCCTTTTCTGAACCTTTCACGGAAACTGATGGACTACAAGCCGTCAGGAACAGTATCCCCAATAATGTCATGGCAAACCTGGTGGCTGAACTTCGTGACTTTGTCCTCACCCACAACTAGTTCACATTTGGGGACAATATATACCTTCAAGTCAGCAGCACTGCTATGGGTACCCGCATGGCCCCACAGTATGCCAACATCTTTATGGCTAACTTAGAGCAATGCTTCCTCAGCTCTCGTCCCCTAACGCCTCTACTCTACTTGTGCTACATTGATGACATCTTCATCAGCTGGACCCATAGAAAAGAAGCCCTTGAGGAATTCCACCATGATTTCAACTATTTCCATCCCACCATCAACCTCAGCCTCGACCAATCCACACAAGAGATCCACTTCCTGGACACTACAGTGCTAATAAGCAATGGTCACATAAACTCCACCCTATACCGGAAACCTACTGACCACTATACTTTCCTACATGCCTCCAGCTTTCATCCAGGACACACCACACAATCTACTGTCTACAGCTAAGCTCCAATCCCTCAAACAGAGACAAACACCTACAAGCATAGGCGCCGACTCCGTGGGCTCTGGGGCTGGAGCAGCCATGAGGAAAAATTGATAGGTGCTCTGCACCCACCAGCAGCTCCCTGCCCCGTCCCCACATCCCAGCTCACCTCCACTTCTGCTCTGCCTCCTCCCCAGAGCATGCCTCCAGGTCCTGCTTCTCCCCACTCCCTTCCAGTGCTTGGGCCATGAAATAGCTGTTTCACGCGGCAAGCGCTGGGAGGGAGCGGGGAGGAGGAGGAATGCGGCGTGCTTTGGGAAGAGGCAGGGCTGGAGCGGGGATTTGGGGAGGGGTCCAATGGGGGCGGGGCTGGGGGCAGGGGTTGGGAGGTGCAAGCAACAAAAAATTGGTGCTGTGCCTACAAGATCTCCATCAAGCATTCTTAAAACTACAATACCCACCTGCTGAAGTGACAAAAATGGATTGACAGATCCAGAAGAGTACCCTGAAGTCACCTACCACAGGACAGGCCCAACAAAGAAAATAACAGAACGCCACTAGCCGTCACCTTCAGCCCCCAACTAAAACCTCTTCAGCGCATCATCAAGGATCTACAACCTATCCTGAAGGATGATCCTCACTCACAGACCTTGGGAGACAGGACAGTCCTCGCTTACAGACAGCCCCCCAACCTGAAGCAAGCACACACCATACAACATAAACACTAACCCAGGAACCTATCCTTGCAACAAAGCCCGATGCCAGCTCTGTCCACATATACATTCAAGTGACACCATCATAGGACCTAATCACATCAGACACGCCATCAGGGGCTCGTACACCTGCACATCTACCAACGTGATATATGCCATCATGTGCCAGCAATGCCCCTCTGCCATATACATTGGCCAACCCAGACAGTCTCTACAGAAAAGAATAAAAGGACACAAATCAGACGTCAAGAATTATATTATAAGAATTAAAACCAGTCGGAGAAAACTTCAACCTCCCTGGACACTCGATTACAGACCTAAAAGTCGCAATTCTTCAACAAAATAACTTTTCCAAAAAAATTTCCCCATGCTAATTTTTCCCCTAGTGTTACTCACACCTTCTTGTCAACTGTTTGCTATCCCGATTATCATTACAAAAAGGTTTTTTTTCTCCTGCTGATAATATCCCACCTTAATTGATTAATCTTGTTAGAGTTGGTATGGCAACTCCCATTTTTTCATGTTCTTTGTATATATATTTTCCTACAGTATTTTCCACTGCATGCATCTGATGAAGTGGGTTTTAGCCCACGAAAGCTTATGCCCAAATAAATTTGTTAGTCTCTAAGGTGACACAAGTACTCCTCGTTCTATAAACTACAATAGGGCCAGGATTTCATCCCATGATATCAAAATTCATCTTAGTAAAAGTATCAATGAATCAGTTTGCAGGATTTATATCAAGCATCCTAAAGTAGTTTACATATTGCTCTAATTAAGAGATCATCTCTCTGCTGGAGAATGTTATCTTAGGATAATGGTCTCCCGCTGCCGAAGCATTTATGGAAAAAATGTTGACGTGTGATATTTATTTTCAAAACCTAAGGCTTTGATCCTCTCTCAATGTTCTGTTAGGATGACTTTGTTTCTGTTCAAATTATCAGAATATATATCTAATAATTTTCTCAGCTGAATGTTGAAGCAGTAACGTAACAGATGTTTCCCAAACAGTTATTGACCTGAAGCATCGTGATTCGTTTAGAACAACTTATTGTTTGATTCAGCCAGTCAGATCAGTTCAGTTTATCCATAAAAACACATCCAGAGAAAGTTGACAATGGTGATGGAGAGAGGGTGGGTGAGAGGGGCTGAGCTGTTGTCTTAAATACTCTTTATGCATCTGATTAATTAGCACAGATTTAATTTAATATACATCTAGTTTAAAATTGGAAGAACTTTACTACTTACTCTCTACTTTCTCTTCATGTAAATTCAAGCATTGCACTATGCAAACTTGGGACAGCTATAATGTTAAAGAACCTGAATCTCTAAACAGGACTCAGGAGGGCATTTGGATAAAAATCCCAGCACCTTCCCTCTTCTGACAATTGGGGAAGAGGAGTTCTCTGGCTTCTCCCAGGGCATCGCCCTGATCCCACCCCCCTATATTTCATATTTACTGCTGATTGATAGATTTAACCCTCCAGTTGGTTTGGTGGCTTTAGCTGGTTTTGTCAAGCTCTGTTATTGTCTCTAATTCCTTCATCAGCACAGGGAAAATACAATGAATCAGCCTGGCTGATTCTCCTCTGTGTGTCTTTAAAAATACAGTGAATTTAAAAGACACTATTATTGTTTATTTTTTGTTTGCACAGGTTCCATTCTGGGAGCTATGTATACAAGTCATTGTTAAACCTCAGGAACATCTGAGTTCAACTCCTTTAAAATAATGTTTGAACTATAAAGAAAATTAAACAGTGATTTCTTTTGAAATGTCAAGCTATTTTGCCCTTTTTCTAAAAAATTCTCCGTGTCAACTAAGTCCTTGGATTGTTTGAAAACAAAATGTATTTTTGCATGGGGAAAATTTTATGTTCAATACCCACATGAGTAACACGTGGGTGCTGGGAATCCTGCAAGGGGGGACACAAGGAAGCACTGTCCCTCCTCAGTATGCAAAATGGGAAAAGATCAATGGCTGGAGTAGCTTCCACTGCTCTAATACCCTATTAAAGTCAATGATTTAGGTACATAACTATAGGCACTCAAGTATGGAAATTTTGGCCTATGTGATTTGACCAGGGCCACAGTGGGAGCCAGTGTCAACGCTAGGATTAGTCCTTTGTTCTCATCCCTGAGCCCACTACATACTATATTGCCTCTTCTATTTGTCTGCCCCTTTTTGTGGTCAAACGTCATGCTGGATGCTCAGCAGAAGAACTTGTGATAGTCCTAGTGTATCAACGGTAGCCTGAGTGGTGCTGCCCACTCCAGCTGCAAAATGATCTGGGGCCTTCCCAAAAATCAAAGAGCTTCTGGCTGTGATTTGTCAGTCCTCAAAGGCCAGCCAGGTGACTGTAAATAACTTACAATCACTAGGAAAAATTAGTATCAAGATTCCAACTCTAGCAGTCAGACAACATTGGTTCAATTTACAAGAGATTACTTTTTATATTCCTTGGTTCCCCCCAAATCAGGAAGGGCCTGTGACCACAGGTCCTGCAGGGTACAAAGGGCAGGTCTACATCCCTTTCTCTTTGTGCATAGTCCTGCCTGCTCCTTTTCAGTTTCAGTTCTGCTACCACAGTACTGATCAGCACATAAGAATAGGAAAGGGCACACACACACCCCTCCTGGTGTTGGGAGGGGAACACAGGAATGTTATGTGCTCTTATTCAGCACATAAGAATGTTATGGCACATAGGAATGTTATGGAATAACATAGGAATGCGTTAGGGCACATAGGAAAGGGCACGCTGGTAGCACACGGCCAGGCAGACCAGTGTGCCTCTGGCTCCCAACGGGGCTGCGCACCTGTGTCTGTCTGTCTCCCCCCCAGCTCCACCAACGTGGCCTGATAGTTCACGCTATGATCTGGTCACCCTCCCGCTCCGTCCATCCTTCACTCCCGTCCCTGCGTCGCTCCATCCTTGTCCTCTGTCCTGTCCCGTCTCCATCCGTCCCTGACCCCTTCGTCCCCTCCGTCCCATCCCTGCATCCCCCCAGCCCTGTCCTCTGTCCCGTCCCCTGTCTGCATCCGTCCCTGCCCCCTTCGTCCCCTCTGTCCCGTCCCTGCATCCCCCCAGCCCTGTCCTCTGTCCCGTCCGTCTCCATCCGTCCCTGCCCCTTCGTCCCTCATCCCCAGCCCTGTCCTCTGTCCCGTCCTGTCTCCAACCGTCCCTGCCCCTTCGTCCCCTCGGTCCCGTCCTGCATCCCCAGCCCTGTCCTCCGTCCCGTCCGTCTCCATCCGTCCCTGCCCCTCTGCCCCTCCGTCCCGTCCCTGCATCCCCAGCCCTGTCCTCCGTCCCGTCCGTCTCCATCCGTCCCTGCCCCTTCGTCCCCTCCGTCCCGTCCCTGCATCCCCAGCCCTGTCCTCTGTCCCGTCCCGTCTCCATCCGTCCCTGCTCCCTTCGTCCCGTCCCTGCATCGCCCCAGCCCTGTCCTCCGTCCCGGCCCCGGTCTGCATCCGTCCCTGCCCCTTCGTCCTCCATCCTGTCCCTGCATCCCCAGCCCTGTCCTCCGTCCCGTCCTGTCTCCACCTGTCCCTGCCCCTTCGTCCCCGCCGTCCCGTCCCCGCATCCCCCCAGCCCTGTCCTCTGTCCCGTCCCGTCTGCATCCGTCCCTGCCCCCTCCGTCCCCTCCCTGCATCCCCCCAGCCCTGTCCTCTGTCCCGTCCCCTGTCTGCATCCGTCCCTGCGCCCTTAGTCCCATCCGTCCTGTCCCTGCATCCCCCCAGCCCTGTCCTCCGTCCCGTCCTGTCTCCACCCGTCCCTGCCCCCTTCGTCCCCTCGGTCCCGTCCCTGCATCCCCCCAGCCCTGTCCTCCGTCCCGTCCTGTCTCCACCCGTCCCTGCCCCCTTCGTCCCCTCCGTCCCGTCCCTGCATCCCCCCAGCCCTGTCCTCTGTCCCGTCCCGTCTGCATCCGTCCCTGCCCCCTCTGCCCCCTCCGTCCCGTCCCTGCATCCCCCCAGCCTTGTCCTCCGTCCCGCCCCGTCTGCATCCGTCCCTGCCCCTTCGTCCCCTCCGTCCCGTCCCTGCATCCCCAGCCCTGTCCTCTGTCCGTCCCCTGTCTCCATCCGTCCCTGCCCCTCCGCCCCTCCGTCCTCCCTGCATCCCCAGCCCTGTCCTCTGTCCTGTCCCGTCTGCATCCGTTCCTGCCCCTTCGCCCTCCGTCCCATCCCTGCATCCCCCAGCCCTGTCCTCCATCCCGTCCCCTGTCTGCATCCGTCCCTGCCCCTTCGTCCCCTCCGTCCCGTCCCTGCATCCCCAGCCCGGTCCTCTGTCCCGTCCCCTGTCTCCATCCGTCTCTGCCGCCTTCGTCCCCTCCGTCCCGTCCCTGCATCCCCCCAGCCCTGTCCTCCGTCCCGTCCCTGTCTGCATCCGTTCCTGCCCCTTCGTCCCCTCCGTCCCGTCCCTGCAGCCCCCCAGCCCTGTCCTCCGTCCGTCCTGTCTCCACCTGTCCCTGCCCCCTTCGCCCCTCCGTCCCGTCCCTGCATCCCCAGCCCTGTCCTCCATCCCGTCCGTCTCCATCCGTCCCTGCCCCTCCGTCCCCTCCGTCCCGTCCCTGCATCCCCAGCCCTGTCCTCCGTCCCGCCCCATCTCCATCCGTCCCTGCCCCTCCGTCCCCTCCGTCCGTCCCTGCATCCCCAGCCCTGTCCTCTGTCCCGTCCTGCTCCATCCGTCCCTGCCCCTCCGTCCCCTCCGCCCCGTCCCTGCACCCCCAGCCCTGTCCTCTGTCCCGTCCTGTCTGCATCCGTCCCTGCCCCTCCGTCCCGTCCTGCATCCCCAGCCCTGTCCTCAGTCCCGTCCCGTCTCCATACGTCCCTGCCCCTTCGTCCCCTCCGTCCCGTCCCTGCACCCCCAGCCCTGTCCTCTGTCCCATCTCCATCCGTCCCTGCCCCTCCGTCCCCTCCGTCCCTTCCCTGCATCCCCCCAGCCCTGTCCTCCGTCCCGTCCAGTCTCCATCCGTCCCTGCCCCCTCCGTCCCCTCGGTCCCGTCCCTGCAGCCCCCCAGCCCTGTCCTCTGTCCCGTCCTGTCTGCATCCGTCCCTGCCCCCTCCGTCCCGTCCCTGCATCCCCCCAGCCCTGTCCTCCGTCCCGTCCCGTCTCCATCCGTCCCTGCCCCCGTCGTCCCCGCCGTCCCGTCCCTGCACCCCCCAGCCCCGCCCCGCCAGCTGCTTTGCCTGCGTCAGGGCCCATCCCTTCCCCCCTTCCCTCCCCCACGTGTGCCGAGAACGTTTGTTTTGGTGGTTGCCGCGGTGACGGTGGGCGGAGCCCGGGTGACCACGCTGGTTGGGCGGGGGGGCAGAGGGCGGTGACGTCACAAGTGGGGCGGCCCGGTCGCGCGGCGTGACAGTTCCCAACGGACCGTGTCAGCGCTCTGGGCGTGAGCCCCGCCCGCGAGGACACCCCCCCGCTCCACCCCCCGCGCACCAGCTCGCAGCAGCAGCGGCTCCCGGCAGCGGCGCGAGCAGGAATCCCGGGAGCCGTCTCGCGCCGCCCCCCCCTTGCTGCTGCTGCTGCTGCTGCCCGGCGGCGGGACCGCGGCTGGCCCCGCCCCCCTGCTCCGGAGGGGCCCGTCCGAGCTGTAATTAAAGGGTTTTTGTCTGGCAACTTTTTCATATTTTTGGTGCAACGTTTTTACCCCCCCCCCCTTTGAGCCTCTCCCCAGCTGGACTCTCCGCCGGGCTCCCAGCCCGAGCAGCCCCAGACACATCCCAGGGGTGGGGGGGTGTCCCCCGCTCCCGTGGCACTTGATGGGTCTCGGTGGCACAGCAGCGTGGATCCTGGTCCCGAGCAGCGGCGGCGTTACAGGGCTGTCTGGTTCTCTCCCCGTGTTGTCTGCAGGCAGCCACCCGGCCAATTGGACACGGCTCTCAGCGGCACGCTGCTGCCCTCCCTGGCGATCCTCGCGGCGGGCGGGGAGAAAGCCCTGAGGCAGGCAGGTGTCAGCACTGCGAGTATCCCTCCCCACCCTGCACAGCCTGCCCGGTGCTCCGCGGTGCCCGGTGCTGGATCGCAGCGCAGGGGAGCTGCCCGGCCCCACCTGGCGAGAGGGACCGGGGCTGAGCTGGGCTGCAAATGAACGGGAGGGGACGGGGTGCTGAGTGGTGGATCCTCTCTGATGTCACAATGCTACTGCTCAGCCAGCACCAGGTAGCAGCAAATGTGCAGTGTGTATGAGGGGAGGAGGGGAACAGGGTTTCCCAGGGCTCCTGTTTCCCCAAATTTCCTAAAGAAGACAATAACCTAACTACATAGAACACGCATTAATGATGATGCCACACACATGATAATTAGTCACTGAAATTTGATTCAAGTCTCGCATGGCTTTTTTAGAAACAAGGGTTCCAAAAAAGGAGAGACTTTGTACAACAGAAAATGTTAAGAACATAAGAAAGGCCGTACCGGGTCAGACCAAAGGTCCATCTAGCCCAGTATCTGTCTACCGACAGTGGCCAATGCCAGGTGCCCCTGAGGGAGTGAACCTAACAGGCAATGATCAAGTGATCTCTCCATCCATCTCCATCCTCTGAAGAACAGAGGCTAGGGACACCATTCTTACCCATCCTGGCTAATAGCCATTTATGGACTTAGCCACCATGAATTTATCCAGTCCCCTTTTAAACATTGTTATAGTCCTAGCCTTCACAACCTCCTCAGGTAAGGAGTTCCACAAGTTGACTGTGCGCTGCGTGAAGAAGAACTTCCTTTTATTTGTTTTAAACCTGCTGCCTATTAATTTCATTTGGTGACCCCTAGTTCTTGTATTATGGGAATAAGTAAATAACTTTTCCTTATCCACTTTCTCAACATCACTCATGATTTTATATAACTCTATCATGTCCCCCCTTAGTCTTCTCTTTTCCAAACTGAAGAGTCCTAGCCTCTTTAATCTTTCCTCATATGGGACCCTCTCTAAACCCCTAATCATTTTAGTTGCTCTTTTCTGAACCTTTTCTAGTGCTAGAATATCTTTTTTGAGGTGAGGAGACCACATCTGTACACAGTATTCGAGGTGTGGGCGTACCATGGATTTATATAAGGGCAATAATATATTCTCAGTCTTATTCTCTATCCCCTTTTTAATGATTCCTAACATCCTGTTTTCTTTTTTGACCGCCTCTGCACACTGTGTGGACATCTTCAGAGAACTATCCACGATAACTCCAAGATCTTTTTCCTGACTCGTTGTAGCTAAATTAGCCCCCATCATGTTGTATGTATAGTTGGGGTTATTTTTTCCAATGTGCATTACTTTACATTTATCCACATTAAATTTCATTTGCCATTTTGTTGCCCAATCACTTAGTTTTGTGAGATCTTTTTGAAGTTCTTCACAATCTTCACAATTGGTCTTAACTATCTTGAGTAGTTTAGTATCATCTGCAAACTTTGCCACCTCACTGTTTACCCCTTTCTCCAGGTCATTTATGAATAAATTGAATAGGATTGGTCCTAGGACTGACCCTTGGGGAACACCACTAGTTACCCCTCTCCATTCTGAGAATTGACCATTAATTCCTACCCTTTGTTCCCTGTCCTTTAACCAGGGGAGGGATAGCTCCGTGGTTTGAGCATTGGCCTGCTAAACTCAGGGTTGTGAGTTTAATCCTTGAGGAGGCCACTTAGGAATCTAGGGCAAAAATTGGTCCTGCTAGTGAAGGCAGGGGGCTGGACTTGATGACCTTTCAAGGTCCCTTCCAGTTCTAGGAGATTAGTATATCTCCATTTATTACCTAGCTCTCAATCCATGAAAGGACCTTTCCTTTTATCCCATGACAGCTTAATTTACATAAGAGCCTTTGGTGAGGGACCTTGTCAAAGGCTTTCTGGAAATCTAAGTACACTATGTCCACCGGATCCCCCTTGTCCACATTTGTTGACCCCTTCAAAGAACTCTAATAGATTAGTAAGACACGATTTCCCTTTACAGAAACCATGTTGACTATTGCTCAAGAGTTTATGTTTTTCTATGTGTCTGACAATTTTATTCCATTGATGCTCTGGTGTATTTGCAGTTGTGTTAAAATTGAATACTGTGACTTTACATGTTGGGAAGGGTTTCTGTAAGTGCTTGCATGCTAGGCAGCTCAGTAACGCAGAACAAAATTGGGACTTAGCAGCAGTCAATCAGCAGGTACCCAGTGAGTTGTGCCTCTCTGTTATAGACAGTAGCCTATGTTCTCTCCCTCTGATTTGGGGGTTCCTATGTACTGTTGTTCTGGTCTTAATAAACAAATTGACAAGATATTGCAAACTTTCAGCAACAGTATTTTATATTTTCTCTAACTTGTCTGCTTGTGTGCCACAAAACATAAAAGCCACAGTCTAAAAATAAAATAAAATTTGAAGCCAAAAGTCCTTTCGAAAGAAAAAAAAGAAGAAAGTTTTCCAGCAGAACATTTATTTCAGCTGGGAAATGTTGATTCTTTGTAATTGAGACATTCCCTGGGAACACGTCCATCTCAATGAGATGTTTGGTGGGCTTTGCCACCAAAATGGAAGAGAAATACTTGAAAATGATACTTGAAATGGTGATGTGAGTTGATAAAATTGGCTGTTGGGAGACAAGCAAGTGATTTAAGGAAGAAGTGAGAAGTTAACTCTGTAGTTGCTAGAGGAACAGCAGTTGAACTTTGTAAAATGCTAAAGAGGAAAGTTCTTGGTGTCTTTGAAATGTTTGTAAATAAATCCAGGCAAGAAATTATTTGATTGCAATTATTTGGCTATGAACAATGTAGTCGAATTAGCTAAAGAAATGTATATAGTGCTATGTAATTAAAACCCTATTAGGCTCTAAGGGGCCACTATAAGTAGTGATATTTTCTTTCAGTGTTTGAAAGCAGGAGTTAAAAGTAAAAGCAATCAAAATTCTGGTAAAGTTAATTATGTCCCTTTAAGGTAAGAATCATTAAGCTGTGAATAGCTTTGGATCCAGAAGCAAGCCAGAAAGCATCTCCATTAATGCAAATTAGCTAACTGATAAGGTAGAAGCCACTGAAACCTGGGCTGCCTATGAAACATATACAAGAAAATACAGGGTAATTCCCTCTTTGCCTGAAATCAACAAGGGTATTTGTATCTTTTAAGCAATGACTGACTGCCCAGAAGGGTAGACCTCTGTTTTTGTCTTTCAGATAATCAGAGAAAACTGCTGCCAGCTGAACAGCATTCAACGTACCATGCATTTACTGGCACAATAGGAATTATGTTCTGTGTTCTATGTCCTGTCTTGTGGGGTTTGTCTCGTGGCCAGAATTGCTGTGTTTAATATTTTCATCAAATAGTCTAGTTTAAAATCAAACAGGAGGGTTAAATTAAAAAAAGCAGATACTTGTTTTATTCAACTTGGAATACAAAGTGTTTGGATAAATCAGGAGAACGTGATATACTAAAGTCTAATACATTTACTTAAGTAAGAAAAAGAAACTTCATTGGCCAGATCTTTTAACTGGAAAAAATTCTTGTTAAAATTTGCATACCAACAGTCGTTGGAAGCAAGGACATGAAAAGTTAACCCACTCCCCATATTGCACATGGGATCCTTCTGGCTACCTCAGATTTCTAGCCAGAGGGCTGGGGAGGGTGGGAAGCCATTGGACACAAGAGGTTGTACTGAGTGGACTCCTCAAAGTGGGTGTGCTTGTCCTGGCTTGTTGCTCCAAAGCTCTGTAATAAAGTTATTTTACTGGAAGGGTATATGTGGCATACATTGAATAATAAGACTAATGTACTGTATAGTGGCAATGTTTATGTGTTCATTGTTGGGAAAAGGTGTATGAGTGAAGAGTGGAAGTTTCCTTTGTAGGTTAAAAGAAGCAAGAAGCAAAGAAGGGGAGAAGGAAAAAGAACAGAACGAATTAACTGGGGGAAAAAATAGCTAGTATGCTCAGTCTAAAGATAAGACATTGGCCCCATTCAAGGACACTGCTCGCAGCTAAGACTTAGCTGAAAACCAAGAAAAGGGGGGGCTTGAATGTGCCCAAGCAGCTATGAGATCTGCAAAACACTGCCAGGCATCAATGAAATGAGTTAGGTTTCTTTTCTCACAAGTAAAGAAGCGCTGCCCAAAGACCCTAGCAGCCCTGCCACTCCTTGGAACCAGGAGCCTGGATCTATGTAAAGGTCCATCAGCGAAAGACTGCTCTGGCTCCACACTGGAAAAGCCCTTTCTGAGTCCTGTTAACCACCAACACTTCCATGAAGTGCCAAGGACTACCTGCCTGGACCCATGATTCTCACTGCAAAAAGACCCCTCCACCTTGGGAGGATTCTCCTACTGATGATTGGCCGATTTCTCCTTCTAGCTTTGCTGTGCCTTCTGGACAGCAGGGAAAAAGGACAAGGTGAAGTGCTAGTAACCTCTCCTTGTCCACTGACAGACCTACTGTGCCTTTGGATTTTTCTAGAAGAAGCAAAACCATGACAGGGTGATGTGCTGGTAACCTCTCCCCTGTAGGATGCCCTACCACGATTGTTTCGGGAAAAGAAGGGACACTTGCTCCACCGAAATTGCCAAAGTCCAGGAATTCCTGACTAGAAAGGACATTAAGAACTCAGCCTGGTGAAGAAACAAAGAATTATACACTAGCAGGAAGAAATTTGTGGGAACCGTGCTTGGGAATGTGGTATTGATTGGATGTTGGGGTTTATTTTACAGGCTGTGCCCTGTGTTTTGGATAAATCCTTCAGCATGTATTGCCCTCCTAATTGGATTTTAAATGACAAGTACCAAAGGCACCTTGTTGCCACTGCCCCTGCCATGTCCTCCATTACACTGTTACCCCTGTAATATATCCTGTCTGTTACAGCTCCATTTTGTTTCTTAAAGCTGTCCCCTTACTCCATTTTGTTCTTGTTCTCTATGGCCGCCCCTCCCTGGCTGTTAAGTTGTTTACCAGGGCCTCTGCCCTTCTCAAAGGGAGGGCCCCTTAAGTTGTCTAACCAGAGCCATTGCCCGTCTCAAAGGGATGGCCACTTATGCTAAGTGGGACCACTGCCCTGTTCAAAGGGTTAGTCCTGGTATCACCTTGTTAAAACCTGGGCTTGGTGTAGGGTGGCCACTGTCCAGAGCTGCAAGACCTATTGTGTTTTTAGGATCCTGGGCATGAGTCATACCTCTGGGCTCAGGGCTAGTCCAAACATGCCTCTGTGGCTGCCTGCAGTTTTTCTCTGCCTCCCTCCTCCCTGTAAGAGGGGAGCCAATCAGAGTTACTGGCGGAAGCTGCCAGGGTTTGCCTTTAAAAACAGACATTTTTGAACAGACTTCAGAAAGGTTCTTGCATTGCTGCCTGGTCTGATCAACCAGGGTTCTGGGGTCCTTACTCCGCTCTCGTTTTATTTTTGAGCGTATCCCCGTTTTTAAACCCCCCCCCCCACGAAGAACAAATTGCTGCCTGAGAGATCTCCTGATTATCAAGACTGTACCGAGCCTTCTGATGTGCTTGCTGTTTCTGCCTCTGCTGCTGACTTGGGGATGGTAAGAATCCTCTGTGAGACTTTCTATACTTTTATTTTATTATTTTAGCTGCTGGCTCTGTCTCCCAGCACACAGACTCAAGCTAAACCTTGGTCTGTGTCCTAAAACCTCTCTTACAAACAACCCCGCATCCTGGCTGCTGGCTCTGTCTCCCCAGCACACAGACTCAAGCTAAACCTTGGTCTGTGTTTTAAAATCTCTCTCTAAACCCCGTGGCACTCTGCCACTGAAAATAAGTTTGTGCTGCTGCTAAGTGCTGCTCCTGTGGGCTTTGCCTTGGACTGTTTTCAGCTGTATCCACTGCTGCAGTCACTGCCCCCTCTTTGGAGCTGTGTCCTGGACACACACCACTCAGCCCTCTGGAACTATCCTTAGCATAAGGTGCACCCATTAAGTTAAGTTTAGCATTATACTTTGTAAGTTAGGCTTAGAGAATTGTTGCATTGTGTTTTAATTTGTGTAGTCTTGGTTAAGTTAGCTCATAGATCAGATTTTGCTGTGTTCTGTATAATTGTAATTGTCTGTCTTCCCACTGCAAACATCCCCGCCCAGCTTCTCTGTGTCTTTTACCTTGTTACACTCTCTCTGCTGCTTAAGCTTGCAGCCTGTTTGTTCTGTCTCACTAAGTTTAAATCTCTAGCATAAAACCCCATTGGTTACTTTCTTCCTCTCTGATACCCCTCACATTCTACATTTACACCACTGTGACACATTTTTACCTGAAATTGTTTGTTATTTAACAAATTTTACCCATAACTGTTAGTTGGTTATATGCTGCTGTGACACACCTTTTTACATAGAAATCGCTAGCTACCTGTTACATTTATACCTCAGTGTTAACTGATTACCCACTGTATTGTATCCTACTGTGTTGTACCCCACTATTGAACCCCCCTTACTGTTCACCAAAAAAGAAACCCCTCCCCAATTGTCTACCTTAACAACCCCATACCCCTCACTGCCGGGATAAGGAACAATTGAGGCCGTCACTGAAGTGAAGGAGGGAGATGATTTTCTGACAGGGAGGGACAGCACCTCTCAAAGGTGTTTGGCAGGCAGCCTCCTTCCCAGGTCTGTCCCAACAACACCCAGTTGAAAAGGGACCCTCCCCAGCCCTCCTCAGCCTGGTGAAAAGGAGCGAGTGAGTGAGCGTGGGGGAGAGCGAGCGACTGAGGGAGATGGATTGAGCGGTCCGGGATCTCTGCGAAGGGGCGGGATGAGGGTGTTCAGTTTTGTTGGGTCAGAAAGTTGGCAACCCCAGATCCAGGGGAAACAACTCAAACACCCAATGAGTCTGGCCAGGGGCAGGACATCAGCTTTGAGGGGAGGGGTGGGTCTGGCAGTGACATCACAAAGGCCTTTTGCAGGACCGCGGCCTATTGGGCAAAAGTGGTGGGGAGGGGGTGACCTCACAGAGAGACCCCGACATCAGCCGGGCAGGACAGAGGTGCAGGGCCAGGTCTGTCTCTGAGAGCCCCCGGCTCTGCTGCCGCAAGTCTCCTTCGGGAGGTCTCTCCTCGAGGGCTGAGAGAGAATTCAGATTCATGGATGTGAGCATGAGGAGGAAACACTGGAGTTTTCTCCTTTCCTACCATGGATTGTGCTGAAAAGAAACTTCCCTTTGAGAAGGTAAGAGGCTCAGAGAGGTTTGGAACCTGTTCCGTCTGATCCACCTGGCGCAGGCAGCATTCTAGGCACAGACAGCGCTGGCTTCAGGTGGCAGAATTTGATTTCCTCCCTAGGTTTTGATGGTTGGAATCCCTGGGGACATTTGGGGTTTGTCCTTTTGGTTTCTCTTTTCCTCTTTCCTCCCTCCTTTCCCCTCTTCTCTTGCTTCTTTTCTCCTTTTCCCAGCTTCCTCCTCTACCGAAGAGGGATGTGTGTGGAGTGCGGCAGGAGGGGTATTGCTCTCATTGCAGAGGTCCTCACCAAGAGGTGGGGCTGGATCTGAGAGTGATCCCCTGTGATGGTGACCTGGGCCGTCCTTTGGGACATCTGGTGAGACCCCTCAGCCTCCTGCCCCTCAGAGTCTCAGTGGTGATTGGCCGAGCAGGGGGCTATTGAGAGTGAGGAGACTCAGGTCCTTTTGGTCTTTTTTCAAATCAGGCAAAGAAGTCACAGCCGATCCAATGTACGGGATTAATCTTGCTGCTTCTCTCCATTAATTGTCTCTTAGCAGGTGATGATTTCCTCTAATGTTCTAGGTCTTCTAAAATACTTGCTGAATAATTCCACTGAACCACTGTTGGTCTGTAGCTCACTTGAGAGCACTTTCTTCTGATGAGTCAATGTATGAAATTCAAGATCTGAGAGAGAGTTTGAATGTCAGGAGCAGTGTTTCCTCTAATTTGCTATGTCCGTGTGCGGAATGAATTTTGCTGAGTGCACCAATACGGAGGTGAGGTGTGACACCTCACCTGTCTATTGGTGCTCATTCCAAACTTCATTCTGCAGATGGATCGTGTGTGGGGGGGTGTGGCTGATGGCTTTGGTGTGTGGTGGGGTCTGTGGTTGAGCTGTGGGTGGGGTGAAAGGGCTCTGTCTGGGGGAGCAGTGTGTGGGGTGGGGTTGGGGATGAGAGGCTGAGAGCTGGAGTAAAGGGTTGGGGTGCAGGGGTGTGAGGGATCCGGCTAGGGATGCGGGCTCTGGGTTGGGGCTGGGAATGAGGGGTTTGGGAAGTTATGCTTCAGTTTTCCCCTTCTAAACTTAAGTCCTGTCTAACCTACAGGACGCTATGGGAATAAGACACCATGCTTTGTGGTGACATGACAAGAGCAGAGGGTGTGAGAACTACAGCAACAGAGATGGGAGGGGGGTTAGAGTCAGATTGTTTCAAATGCTGCATCCGTCGACTGACATTTAACAGCAACGCTTAGCTAACACAAAGGAGAAAGGAATTCTCTGCTAAAGATTCAACCTGCCCCTTTGGCCAACTCCACCCTTCCTGACTGGACTGTGCTCACAACACCCCCCCCCCTCCAACACACACACACACACACACACAAGCCCACAGCTGGGCACCCAGCACAAAGCAAGGGAGGGGGTTGCTTGGCTTACACTGGGCTACAATTTTTCAGAGGTCGTCTGCTTCAGAGATCAAATGTGCTATTTAGAATGTATTTTGATGTGCTCAATTCAAATATGACAAAACAACTGATTGGCTTCTGTTTCTAAGATATTTAAGTTTTTACATTTTATGTCTATGTATATTGTGTAGATAGCAGAGTTTTAATCATCAATTTTAAACCTAGGTCTTTTTTTGTGTTTATGGTCGCTTTACATGATAGTATTTCACCTCTCCTGTTTATGTAACAATTTAAAAATCAGCAAAAGGGTTATCTAGCTAAAATGTATTATGAAACAAAAGGCAAATACTATTCTGTACATAGTTTAGTCCTATTCAGTCTCTACTCGGCACTTCTTGGCTTGTCTCTTGTATTCATTAAATGGAGCATCTCCTGTCACTGTCCAGCAATAGTCTGCCAGCATTGATGGGCTCCAATTGACCTGATTCTCCACTGTTGCAATGTCCTGGTGAAATTGCTCACCGTGCTCGTCACTCACTGCTCCGCAGTTGGGTGGAAAAAAATCTAGATGAGAGTGCAAAAAATGTCTCTTTAGTGACATGTTGCAACCAAGGCTTTTGTAAGCCTTGAGGAGGTTTTCCACCAACAACCTGTAGTTGTCTGCCTTGTTGTTTCCGAGAAAATGTATTGCCACTAAGTGGAAGGCTTTCCATGCCGTCTTTTCCTTGCCACGCAGTGCATGGTCAAATGCATCATCTCGAAGTTCATGAATCTGAGGACCAACAAAGTCACCTTCCTTTATCTTAGCTTCACTTAACCTTGGGAATTTTCCACGGAGGTACTTGAAAGCTGCTTGTGTTTTGTCAATGGCTTTGACAAAGTTCTTCATCAGCCCCAGCTTTATGTGTAAGGGTGTTAACAAAATCTTCCTTGATTCAACAAGTGGTGCATGCTGAACACTGTTCCTCCCAGGCTCCAATGACTGTCGGAGTGGCCAACCTTTCTTGATGTAGTGGGAATCTGTTGCACGACTATCCCATTCGCAGAGAAAACAGCAGTACTTTGTGTATCCAGTCTGCAGACCAAGCAAGAGAGCAAGAACCTTCAAATCGCCACAAAGCTGCTTTATGCACCTCAAAAGTTGTTTCATGTTGTCCTAGGTTTCCTTCATATGGACTGCATGACCAAGTGGAATTGATGGCAAAACATTGCCATTATACAATAAAACAGCTTTAAGGCTCGTCTTCGATGAATCAATGAACAGTCTCCACTCATGTGCATTGTGAATGATGTTGAGGGCTGCCATCACACCATCAATGTTGTTACACGATACAAGATGGCCTTCCGTGAAGAAGATGGGACTAGATCCTTTTGACGGTCACGGAGCATGGAAACCCTAACATCACCTGCCAGGAGAGTCCACTGCTGTAGTGTGGAGCCCAACAGCTCTGCTTTACTCTTGGGTAGTTCCGAATCCCTGACAAGGTCATTCCCTTCACCTTGTGTTATGAGGTGTGGTTCAGAGGAGAAGGATGGGAGAAAATGTGGGTCCTGTGACATTGATGGTTCAGGACCAGAAGTTTCGTCCTCTTCCTCTTCCTCGTCTGACTCAAGTGAGAATGATTCTGGTGCATCAGGAAGTGTCAGTCCTTCTCCGTGGGGTACTGGGCATAGAGCTGATGGAATGTTTGGATAATGCAGCATCCACGTTTTCTTCTTTGTCACTCCTTTCCCAACTGGAGGCACCATGTAGAAGTAACATTTGCTGGTATGATCTGTTGGCTCTCTCCACATCATTGGCACTGCAAAAGGCATAGATTTCCTTTTCCTGTTCAACCACTGGCGAAGATTTGTTGCACAAGTGTTGCAGCATAAGTGTGGGGCCCACCTCTTGTCCTGATCTCCAATTTTGCAGCCAAAAGAAAAGTGATAGGCTTTCTTAACCATAGTGGTTCTACTGCACTTTTGTGATGCAAAAGTCACTTCACCACAAACATAGCAGAAGTTATCTGCACTGTTCACACAAGTACGAGGCATCTCTGCTCACTTTGGCTAAAAAGAAAAGGGTCCCTTTGCAAAATCAAACACTGACAAATAAGACAGCACGACACTGTATGATTTCTAGAGCTGATAAAGGGCAATTGGTTCAGCTTCATTATGATTGCATCATCCATGACTTCTAGGAATAACATGATGCAATTCATATCATGTATGATGCAATATCAGCATCAGATTGTACCCTTCATTGTTTTGCCTAAAAAGCAAGTACTGTCCAAACCCATTCATAGATTTATTCATGGGTCCAGTCAAAGATGGATTTCAGTCATTACTGGTTTAAATTGAGATCCCGTCCCTTTATAACTCACTTCTCCGCCATTCCCAAGTCAAGGGTCATAAATACTGACCCAATAGCATATCTTGAAAACTAGAGCCAATCAAGAATTTTAAGCATCATTTTCGTTCTCAGTGACCCAGAATTAGTAAAGTTGGACTCCATTTATTTCAGAAGCATTTTGGCTGTAGAGCAGTGTAACAAGCCTCTCCTAGCTGCCTCCTGGTGGGGGGAGGCTGGGGAGCTGTGGGGACCTGTTTGAGAGGGTCACTAGTAGCAGCGTAGCACAGGAGGTGTCCTATCGGGTTGAGTCATTGCAGATGATGATGTAGTGCAGCAGACCCCCGTTTTGCCAACCTTGCATTAGGCAGCTCTCCATGTTAAGCGAACTCCCAGTGCCCACAGGTGCAGCAGCCGGCGATTTGTCCTGTGGCCGCTAGGTGGCGCTGCAGCCTCGCACTTTCCCGTTCCCCCGGGTATGGGAAGGTTTGAGAAGGTGAGCTGGCTCCACCAGGCCCCGGGGAGATGCCGTCAGTGGGGTCTGCTGTGTAAGGGCTGAAAGTCAATTTGACTGGCATTTTATGATCTTTCAATCATGAAGGGGAGCAACTCCTTACCCTGACTGAAGCATCTTATCTCGTTTCCAAATTAAGTGTCTCCTCTTTGTGTGCGAAGAGACAGTTTAAGGGGACGCCACAAACGGGAGATGCTTTTGGTTTGGAAAACAAAATATTTTTGCAAAGATTTGTCATCCAAATTGATTTAGGATTAATGGGGTCAAATTCCATGCTGTGCCCTGTGGCTGTAAGGCATTGGAGAACTGCTGAAGAGGTTAAAGGCCGCAGAGCTGGGTAGCTGGGTGTGGGGCCTCCAAAGTTATTGTGCTCTGGTGAGACTGAGCAGTTGTGGGGATTGTGCAAGCTGTGGTGTTTACATGCACATAGAAAATGTAATGAAACTCCATTTTTAAAACCACTCATGTCTGGGAATGGAAGAGAAGCTCTTTGAAATAAGTGTCCCCCTCATACTCTTCAAGATCACTGGCTCCAACACTCAGCTGCCTCAGGGAACTCAGTGGTGGTGCATTTGATGGCAGATCAAGAGGTTTCTGGTTCAAGTCCAGCTGCTCTCTTACATGTCCCCTTTTTTTAATTGATCTATATTTTCATATCCATCTCCTGTATGTTCAGGAGTTCCGCTGAACGGGGACGTGAAATGAATTTCACCATTCAACATTTTCCTGTTAAAATGTACAAACACTGAGCAAAGCTGTGCATCAGCTGAAATCTGTTCCAGTCCTCTGAGGCGCTAGTTTGTTTTTATTCTTGAAACAAAGATAGAGTACGACTGTAGATTTGCAGGACCTTGTTCTCCACGAGTGATGATGTGCAGAAGAAGAAGAACCAGTGGCTATCAAGTGGACACTAGGGAGTTTAGACTTGCCTTCCAAGGGGAGTAATGGGGACAAAAGCCATATCTGGCTTCAAGAATAAGCTTAATGCGTTTATGGAGGGGATGGTATGATGGGATAGGCTAATTTTGGCAATGAATTTGGCAATTGATCTTTGATTCTCAGCAGGTAAGTATGCCCAGTGGTCTGGATGGGATGTTAGATGGGTGGGGATGTGAGTTCCTGCAGAGAATTCTCTCGTGGGTGCTGGCTGGTGAGTCTTGCCCACATGCTCAGGGTTTAAGTGATCAGCATCTTTGGGGTCAGGAAGGAATTTTCCTCCAGGGCAGATTGGCAGAGGCCCTGGAGGTTTCTCGCCTTCCTCTGCAGCATGGGGCACTGGTCACTTGCTGGAGGATTCTCTGCAGCTTGAGGTCTTCGAAGCACTATTTGAGGAGTTCAGTAAGTGAGACATAGGTTAGGGGTTTGATCTAGAAGTGGATGGGTGAGTTTGTGTGGCCTGCATTGTGAAGGAGGTGGGACTAGATGATCATTATGGTCCCTTCTGACCTTAGAGTCTATGAGCCCATGAGACCATGGGAGGGTGGGGAGGAGCTGTGAGGCCGGCGGGTGTGTGTGGTGCAGGGCATTTGGAGTGTGGGGGCTGCTGGGGGGCCGGTGGGTGCCTGGGCTGCTGCTGCTACTGCCCCAGCCAGGTCTGTATGGGGGAGAGATCTGCATTAGCCCCCTTTGTGCCCAGCTCTGGGGGGCAGGGAGGGTTCGGACTCTTTGCGGTGGCTGGAGTCAGCCGCTGAGCCGGAGCCTGCCAGCGAGGGGAGAGACCTGGGGGAAAGAGCTGGGGCTGAGCAGGAAAGTGAGTTTGTAGCTGCAGCTCTCACCACCCCAGATCTGCCGCTGAGGCCAAAGCAGAGGGTTCTTTTGGTTCAGTTCTTGGGTAACCTGCATTGAGCTGTGCGCTCATTGCTTACAATCCCTTCAAGCCTATCTTTGCGTAGTTAATCAATGTGTGTTCTATTTCCCCCTAAAACTCTGTGTTTTGCTAGATGTGCTTGGGGCACCTGCTCAGGACCAGAGACTGGTGCATGATCCTCTCCACTTGGAGGGAGGAGCAGACTGGGTAATAAACTGATCCCAATCAGAGAGGTTTCATATTGTTTTTTCATGTTGTCATAGGTTTTCTTCATATGGACTGCATGACCAAGTGGAATTGATGGCAAAACATTGCCATTATGCAGTAAAACAGCTTTAAGACTCGTCTTCGATGAATGAATGAATGAACAGTCTCCACTCATGTGGATTGTGAATGATGTTGAGGGCTGCCATCACACCATCGGTTTTGTTGCACGCTACAAGATGGCCTTCCATGAAGAAGAATGGTTCAAGATCCTTTTGACGGTCACGGAGCATGGAAACCCTAATGTCACCTGCCAGGAGATTCCACTGCTGTAGTGGGAGCCCAACAGCTCTGCCTTACTCTTGGGTAGTTCCGAATCCCTGACAAGGTCATTCCCTTCACCTTGTGTTATGAGGTGTCGTTCAGAGGAGGAGGATGGGAGAAAATGTGGGTCCTGTGACATTGATGGTTCAGGACCAGAAGTTTCGTCCTCTTCCTCTTCCTCGTCTGACTCAAGTGAGAATGATTGTGGTGCATCAGCAACCAGCTGTCCTTCTCCGTGGGGTACTGGGCATAGAGCTGATGGAATGTTTGGAGAATGCAGCGTCCACTTTTTCTTCTTTGTCACACCTTTCCCAACTGGAGGCACCATGTAGAAGTAACAATTGCTGGTATGATCTGTTGGCTCTCTCCACATCATTGGCACTGCAAAAGGCATAAATTTCCTTTTCCTGTTCAACCACTGGCGAAGATTTGTTGCACAAGTGTTGTAGCATATGTGTGGGGCCCACCTCTTGTCCTGATCTCCAATTATGCAGCCAAAAGAAAAGTGATAGGCTTTCTTAACCATAGTGGTTCTACTGCACTTTTGTGATGCAAAAGTCACTTCACCACAAACATAGCAGAAGTTATCTGCACTGTTCACACAAGTACAAGGCATCTCTGCTCACTTTGGCTAAAGAGAAATGGGTCCCTTTGCAAAATCAAACACTGACAAATAAGAGAGCAAGACACTGTATGATTTAAATAGCTGATATAGGGCAATTGATTCAGCTTCCTTATGATTGCATCATCCATGACTTCTAGGAATAACATGATGCAATTCATATCATGTATGGGGCAATACCAGCTTCAGATTGCATCCTTCATTGTTTTGCCTAAAAAGCAAGTACTGTCCAAACCCATTCATAGATTTATTCATAGATCCAGTCAAAGATGTATTTTAGTCATTACTGGTTTAAATTGAGATCCCGTCCCTTTATAACTCACTTCTCCTCCGCCATTCCCAAGTCAAGGGTCATAAATACTGACCCAATAGCATATCTTGAAAACTAGAGCCAATCAAGAATTTTAAGCATCATTTTCGTTCTCAGTGACCCAGAATTAGTAAAGTTGGACTCCATTTATTTCAGAAGCATTTTGGCTGTAGAGCAGTGTAACAAGCCTCTCCTAGCTGCCTCCTGGTGGGGGGAGGCTGGGGAGCTGTGGGGACCTGTTTGAGAGGGTCACTAGTAGCAGCGTAGCACAGGAGGTGTCCTATCGGGTTGAGTCATTGCAGATGATGATGTAGTGCAGCAGACCCCCGTTTTGCCAACCGTGCATTAGGCAGCTTTCCATGTTAAGCGAACTCCCAGTGCCCACAGGTGCAGCAGCCGGCGATTTGTCCTGTGGCCGCTAGGTGGCGCTGCAGCCTCGCACTTTCCCGTTCCCCCGGGTATGGGAAGGTTTGATAAGGTGAGCTGGCTCCACCCGGCCCCGGGGAGATGCCATCAGTGGGGTCTGCTGTGTAAGGGCTGAAAGAGTCAATTTGACTGGCATTTTATGATCTTTCAATCATGAAGGGGAGGAACTGCTTACCCTGACTGAAGCATCTTATCTCATTTCCAAATTAAAGTGTCTCCTCTTTGTGTGCGAAGAGACAGTTTAAGGGGACGCCACAAACAGGAGATGATTTTGCTTTGGAAAACAAAATATTTTTGCAATGATTTTTCATCCAAATTGATTCATGATTCCACAAATCAACCTTGATTAATGTTCCTGGTATTTTCTAACAGAAAACTGTGTCGATGAAAATTGCACGCACATCCCTTCAATTGCTGGCCTCTGTCCCTCCCCCGGGGGTCTTGGTGTCTGCTGATGACAGCAAGAGTGAGAGCTGTTGGCTTTTCTCTCTAGCTGTGCCATCGCTTTGCTGTGTGAGCTGGGATTGGTCATTTCCTCTTGTTAGCCAAAAGGGCTCGTTCTCCCTGGAGCTAGTCAATTACCCCAAGGAGGCACAGAGACCAACGTAGAGTATAAACAGATAGCAGCCCTTTATTAGAACGATCAGCTGAGCGGGTGCCCCCCCTCGGTTCATACCAGAGGAGTGACACCCCGAAACAGAGCAGTGAGTACATATATATATCATTTTTGACGTCATATCAGACCATAATGATACAGCATATTTTCAGGATTTTGCAGACGTGGGGTACATAGGTCTATTTACTTGTACTCTAAACGTTCCACGTTTTTCCCCTTGATCCTAGTACTATTCAATATTTGTTATTAGTTATGTAAGCAGGTCATGGATCATTTAGCAATAGCATCATTTCCTAGAACCACCAAGCACATTCCCAAAACAGACAACTAAGCACAAATCATGTTATCTATCAATCCCCCCTTTTTATAAAAGCATTTTAAGAGCTTCAATATCCCCAGTCCTCAGCTTTTACTGGTTGGAATAACACCATAACTCGCTGGTTTATAGTTTGGTTGATCAACCGTCGGATCATTGTCACTAAACAGGGGGTTAAACAAGCTAAAGCTAAGAGGGCCATGATAATACATATAACAAAAAGGAAGCTTTGGCGTATCCATTCTTTGTGTGGTAACCAGGAAGTGAGCCAATTTGTGTCCCACCCCTTCCAGGTTTGCACTGGGACGTGGGTTAGCTTTCTCATTTCTTTTGTTAAGCGTTTAACTGCTTTACCATTATCATCTATTTGTAAGCAACAGTTTGATTCATTTAATTTTGCACATAATCCTCCTTCTTCTGCTAGCAAATAATCAAGGGCTATATGATGCTGATAAATTGCAGTTCTCATTTGAGTAGCTTGATCAGCTAAAAGATCAAGTGCTGTGGCTGTTTGGTTTGTTACTATTTCCAAAACAGCTTGCAATCTGATTATTCGATTCAGATTATAAATCGGTTCCCTAGCTCCTGTTACGAGCTCATCGGGGTTCCACGTGGCTGGTCCATAATGTTCTATGATTCTTTCAGGAGGCCACTCCTGTGTACCCCATTTTTGGGAACTTCCAGCTGTTAAAGTGGAATCAATAGATCGCTGTTCCCTAATAAGATCATCATATACTTTGACTCCTAGAGTTTTTCCTTGTAAGAGAGGTAGTAGGAAGAATAGAGGCCTAATATATCCTACATAACATACCCCGGACCAATTGGGTGGTAGCCGACGGTAAGCGTATTGACCACAAATCCAGTAGTGGCCTTTTAGGGCCCATGTCCCATTAGCAAAGGGTCCGTCCCAGAGGTCGGGGGTAGTTGTGTTAGGTGACAGAGCCCAATTATTATGTTTATACTTCGGTAGTTCAAAATATAAATGATCGCCTGGCCCTAATGGTCCTGCTGTTGTGTAAGTAGATCCAATCTGCAATGCTAGCAACAACAGCGGTAGAACCCCGGATAGAGTGACCGTTTCGCCTTCGGAGTTGCAATGTTCACATTTCCAGGCTCCCGCTCCTGCTTTCCATATACAATTGCAACTGCCCCCTGTAGGTTCATTAGTACTAGACCAAAATTGCTTAAAGCGAGTTGTTTGAGTCCCATTATGATGTTGCCATGCCCACTGATAGAATTGGATCACATGATTTTTAGCTGTGGTATTATCTCGTTGGCAACTTAAGAATAGATAATTATTAAAGAATTTATCCTGTTGTATTGCGTTGCAACTGCTGCTACTGGTGAAATCATCACTATCATAAAGTTGATAGGAGCAGGCTATCCAGCTGCCATTAGTCAGCTGTACATGGGTTTGATTCCATCGCCCCTGATATTTAGAGCAATTGTATGGTAAACAATTAGGATCCCAGCAATCAAAGCCTGGGGATAAGGTCCATTCACATTGACTTTCCCCTACATATACTCCTTTTGGTTTTGTTCTATTAAGACATAGTATACCCATCCCAGAGGAATAGAGTCGCCATGGGCTACTATCCTGGGCCCATAGTTCTGTTCCATTACGGACCATACTTAAATTACTGACCCACCATTTGGGCTGTACTGGTTGGGCTACCCATGGCCATTCGTTTAAGTTTCCTGGTCCTCCACATACCCAACAATTACTAAGATTAAAGGACTTTGCTATTGTTTCTCCCAGTTCCAAGAAAGTATTTTCCCATCCAGTACAATGAAGAAGGTATATACTTAAAATTAACAATAATACTTGCATTATGATTTCTTCAACAAACCCTTAAGTCCGTCCAGGGACTTGTAGGTCCAGTCCAAAGCTTCTCCTGTGCTCCCTCGGGCTTCCGGTGCCGAGGTAGGCAGAGGGTCGATCCAGTTGCCTGAGGCTTCGCCTGTGCCTCCCCGGGCCTCCGGTGCCGGGGTGGACAGAGGGCTGTCGTCCTCTTCTGGTGGTCCGGCTCCTTCGGCAGGAGTGCGAAACCGTTTTACTCTTGTGTGATGAGTCCACTTGTTGTTCCCGAGGAGCATTACTGCGGCGTGGCTGATGAGGGAGACGGTGTGTGGACCTTCCCACCGTGGTGTAAGGGGATCACGTTTCCACTTCTTGACAAGGACCTGGTCACCAATTTGAAATGGATGGACAGGTCGGTCGAGGGGTAGGGATTGGAAAGATGCTGCGTATTGATGTAGCTGGGATAAAACAGTCTGTAGGAAAGAAACTTGTTTCCATAAGGTATCTTTTCCCACTTCCCAGGTCACGTCTTCCCGGAATTCTGCACTAGGAATTCGGGGAGGAAATCCGAATACTAGTTCAAAGGGTGACAGTTTTAATCCTCGTCTTGGGGCCCTTCGCAAGCGAGTTAGTGCTAGGGGCAAAGCATCAAGCCATTTCAATCCTGATTCCATGCATATTTTAGTAAGAGTTTCTTTTAATGTTCTATTCATTCTTTCCACTTGGCCTGAACTTTGGGGGTGCCAAGCTGTATGAAAGTTCCACTGGATGCCTAAAGCTTGAGATACTTCTTGTGTCACCTTTGAGATAAAGTGACTACCCTGATCAGAATTAATAACCTCTGGTACATGGTATCGGGGGATTATTTCCTGTATCAAGGCCTTAGCAACAGCTCGGGCTTGACAATGTCTGGTGGGGAAACACTCCACCCAACCAGTTAATTGGTCAACAAAGACAAGTAAATACTTGTAGCCCCTGCATGGGGGTACTTCGGCAAAATCAACTTGCCATCTCTGAAACGGATATGTGGCCCAGGGCTGACCTCCCATCGGGGCTGGAGGTTCTCGGCCCTTCTGATTTGTTTGTTGGCAAATTGGGCAAGTATTGACAATCCATTGGGCCTCCATATGCATCCTTAATCCTTTAAGGGTTCGAGTAGCTAAGTCGACCATAGCTGCTGATCCCATATGCCCTTCCTTATGTAACAGTCGAAGGGTTTCCTTTAAAATTGGCTGAGGCACAAAGATCTCCCCTCCCCTAATAAGGGGCTGGAGCTATTTCCACCATCCCGAGGGGAGTAAACGGGCCCCTATGCTTTGGGCATATTGTGTTTCTTCAGTAGTATACTGTGGGGTTGGGACTTTACATTCAGTATCTTTTACTATCAAAAGCCACGCAACCCCTTCTTGTGCTGCCTCTCGTGCTGCCTTATCAGCTAGTTGATTGTATTTTCGCTGCTCCCCTTGAGGGGTTTTGCCGTGTGCACGTACGTGGATTACAGCAACTTGTAGCGGGAGCATTAGAGCCTCTAGTAAGGATTTAATAAGGCCTCCATGTGCTATCATTTGGCCTGAGGCTGTAATGAATCCTCTTTCCTTCCATAAGGTGCCGTGAGCATGCACCACCATATAAGCATAACGACTGTCTGTATATAAATTAAGAATCTTTCCTGTGCCCATTCGGAGGGCTTCAATGAGAGCCACCAATTCTGCTGCCTGGGCTGACCAATGTGGATTTAATTTAAATTTATAGATTTGGTCATTCTTAAGTACCACTGCTGCTCCTGTGTATCGTTTGCCATTAATTACGTAGCTAGATCCATCTACGTATCCCTCGATGTCGGGGTTAGGCCACGGTACGTCAGAGAGGTCTGAGCGTGGTTTAGTTTCTTGCTGCAGAATCTCAATACAATCATGTATGGGTTCGGGCTTACGGGGTCCCCAGGGTTAGGCAACAAGGTGGCTGGATTAAGGAACTGGTGGGTCGAAAGGTCAAGTTAGGAGCTAACAGGAGTTCTACTTCGTAGCGTGAGTGGCGACTGGGATTTAAATGCCTAGCTCCGGCCCCTGTTCCCAATATTTGGGGTACTCCATGCGGGACTATGACCTCAGTATCTCCACCCAGGGTCAATTTCTCAGCTTCCTGCACGAGAAGGGCAGTAGCTGCTACAGCACGCAAGCAAGCAGGCCAGCCTCTGGCGACAGGGTCTAAGACCTTTGAATAATAACCAATAAGTTGCCAGGTTGGTCCTGATCGCTGGCACAGAAGTCCAGCCGCTACTCCCCTTCGCTCATGGACGTATAGGGTAAATGGTTTTCGTGGGTCCGGGAGAGCCAAAACAGGGGGTTGAATTAGTGCAGTTTTAAGCTCTTGAAATGCTTTCTCCATTTCCCTAGTCCACGTCCAGTGTAGCAACCCGTCCTTAGTCAATGATTCATACAGGGGCTTAGCCTTCCCTCCATAGTCAGGGATCCAGAGCCTACAAAATCCGGTTAGGCCTAAGAAGGCCCTCAATTCACACGGATTTTGTGGTTGGGGGCTCTCAAGTATAGCTTGGATTCGGTCCTTGCCCAAGCTACGACTTCCTTGTGTTATTTGATACCCAAGAAAAGTCACTTGTTGTTTTACTAGTTGGATTTTACTTTTTGAGACTTTGTACCCCTGTTTGCCAAGATAATTCAGGAGTTCTATAGTTTGCTTTTTGCATGCTGTTTTTGTTTCAGTGCTTAACAGCAGATCATCACAGTACTGAACTATGGAACATGTGGGATGTTTGACTAGGAATGGGGCCAGGTCTCTTTTTAGCTGGCTGCCAAAAATCTCGGGAGCACAGGTTAGTCCCTGTGGAAGAACAGTCCACAGATACTGAGCTTTATAATGTGTATCAGGATCTTCCCATTCAAAAGCGAACAGTTTCTGGGATTCGGTGTCTAGAGGTATTGAAAAGAAAGCATCTTTTAGATCTATCACCGAAAACCAGGTATGTTCTTTGGGAATCTGACTGAGGATTGTGTGGGGATTCGGGACAACTGGATAGGGGGCCTCTACAAGTTTATTAACTTGTCGCAAATCCTGTACTAAACGGTACTGTCCATCAGGCTTGGGAATCCCCATTATTGGGGTATTGTATGGGGAAGTACCTTCTTTTAACCACCCACACCGTATGAATTTTGAAATGAGCGGTTTTAGTCCAATTCGTGTGGTTAGTTTCAGGGGGTATTGCCGGACACGGACTGGTCTGCTGCCCTCTTTTAATTGGATCTGTATCGGGGAAGCATTACAAGCTCGTGCCACGCCTCCTGTTTCTGCCCAGACCTCAGGATTAACCCTTGATATCAACTCCCCTTCAGTCTCCTGGTTGTCTGTGTAAAGGATGTTATTACCCATTAGAGCCATTATATAATTGGAAGTTTGCTGTTTAGGCAAGCATACTTCTATCGTCCCATTATTGAACGAGATCTCCGCTTGCAATTTAGTTAGGATGTCTCGTCCCAATAATGCAATGGGGCAGGAAGGGTGACAAACAAACTGGTGTACGATATGATGGTCACCCACTTTTACTAGAAGGGGAAGGGTTTTTGCTACTACTACATTTCGTCCTTCAAGTCCTTGGACAATAGTATGCCCCGAGGGTCTGCCTGGCGGCGCTGATTTAAGGGGAAGTACACTCAGAGCAGCCCCAGTGTCAATCAGGGCTTCAATTTGGCGGCCCCCTACCCTAATTTCTACTGTGGGATCCAGTCTAGCAGGTTGTGCTGCTAAGAGGGGCCGCTGGGTCCCTCGGCCTCTTCATTGGGGAGGGTCACTATCCGAGCCTCCTGCATTGTAAAGGACTGCGGGTGGGATTGTTTCAGTCCTGCGTCCCTGTCGTATCAGGTGCCTGTTAGGACACTCATTCTTCCAATGTCCTTCCTGTCTGCACAGAGCACACTGATTTCGTCCTAAGCGGGGACGTCGGGGCTTTCCTCCATCCCCTATAAAAACATTCGCATTTCGTCTATTTTGTTGTTCACCCTTGTCCTGTCCTTGCCTCAAAGCCATTATGAGAGCCTTTGTTCCTTTCTTCCTTTCCTCCTCGTCCCGTCTATCATACACCTTTAAAGCAATTTCCAACAGTTCCTCTATATTCTTCCCTGATGCTCCTTCTATCTTTTGTAATTTCTTTCTAATATCCTCATAAGATTGACCAATAAAGAGGGGAGTTAGCACTGCCTTCCCATTCTTATCCCCCGGGTCCACATCTGTGTACCTCCTACAGGTGTCACATAAGCGCTCATAAAAAGCTGCTGGATTTTCGTTACGTTCTTGCCTTATATTATATAGTTTGGCCCAATTAGGGGTTTTCCGAATACACTTCTTCATACCCTGCACTATAGCAGTGGCGTATCTCTGATGGGTCAGTAACTCTTTCTCACTATGCTCCCACTCGGGGTCCTTTTCCGGCAGTATATCGTCTATAACTTCCATACTGGTCTTGTTTTTTGATACCCATTCACGGGCCTTGGCTAAGACCATACGCCGTTCGTCCGGTGTTAGTAAAACATTTAATACTACTTGCATGTCCCCCCATGTTGGATTATGTGCTGTTATAAGCATTTCAAAAATTGCTGTCAAGGGGGCCGGGTCCTCTGAAAACGGGGGATTTTGTAGTTTCCAATTATATAAATCACTTGTGGCAAAGGGGACATATATCATGGCAGGCTTTCCCTCTTTCCCTATTGTTTCACGAAGAGGGAGTGCCTTATGCACTGTAGTTTCATCTGTGTGGGTCCTGGTGTTTTTATATACACCGTCCTCATTTTCCTCCCTCTCCTGCAAAATCGTCTCTGGGATCCTGATCTCGGTGGGACTTGTCTCTTTTACTACAGTGGGAGGATGTTTAGGGCCCGTGCCTGCCATTATTTGTTTATCCAAGGCTTGCAAACTGGGATATAGTGGGGGCGGGAGTACATAATCTGGAGCCGAAGGAATTACAGAGGGTGGACAGGGCTTTAAGGGCGGGCATGGCTTTTTCATCGGTATTCGGGGTTGTCTTTTCATCGGGATCCGAGCCATTAATATTTGCAAAGTTTTTTGTCTACATTCTTGTAGCCAAGGCGGGGGATCGGATACCAGATCCTGCCAAATATTAATATACGGGTACTGGTCCCAATGCCCGTCTCGGGTTACGACATTGTGTACGGCTTGTACTACTTCTAGTTTTAATGAACCCCCGTCTGGCCAATCTACTCCAAATGTTGTCCATTCTATTGTACAAAATTTTATGAGAGTGTCTTTACTTAACGGGACACCAAAGTCTGATTGGCGTTTAAACGCTTGCCAATTATTTAGCATACAACCAAGGGGTGTCTCTGCATAATAACTCTGAGTGGATCCCATCTTCTTATATGGCCGTACTCAAACTCTACATACACTTAACACTTAAGGGGACGAGACCTTCAGACAGTCGGCTGACCCCCCTTGCAATCAAGATATCCTGGTCATTGAGTTTCCTCTAGCAGGAGTCTTGGGGCGGCTGAGGTCAGCGTAAGTCTTACCGGTCCCTATAAGACTGACAGTTCCCTAACATACAGTCATTCTCTGATACAAGGTAAAAAGAAAAAGCACTAATATACTAAACAACAATACTAGGCCCAACACATGAATAACCCACAAACTAGTTGAATCCCACTGTGCAGGCATGTCAACACAGAAGGTTAAAACAACATACTTACAATATACCTTCCTGTATACAGGCAGCCTCTCTTACGTTCCCTGAGTCCTCCCGCACTTCGGGGGCGTCACTCCTCAAACCTAGAGGCAAACGCACTTACCACCCGGAGTGGCCGCGTCCGGCTCTGGAGACTCGGAACAGGGCAAATAGAAGATCTCTGTGTCTTTATTGACCCTCTCTAGAGAGGACACCGCCGCCCCGGTCGGCCGAGGTGGTCCGAGAGCACGAGCTGCACAATCAGCTCGAGGTGGCCACTTCTCTCGGTACCAGCTCACTAGCCCCCGGTGCGATAGCGCCCTCTACAGGGAGGCTCCTGGCTGGCTCGCCAAATTGTTAGCCAAAAGGGCTCGTTCTCCCTGGAGCTAGTCAATTACCCCAAGGAGGCACAGAGACCAACGTAGAGTATAAACAGATAGCAGCCCTTTATTAGAACGATCAGCTGAGCGGGTGCCCCCCTCGGTTCATACCAGAGGAGTGACACCCCGAAACAGAGCAGTGAGTACATATATATATCATTTTTGACGTCATATCAGACCATAATGATACAGCATATTTTCAGGATTTTGCAGACGTGGGGTACATAGGTCTATTTACTTGTACTCTAAACGTTCCACGTTTTTCCCCTTGATCCTAGTACTATTCAATATTTGTTATTAGTTATGTAAGCAGGTCATGGATCATTTAGCAATAGCATCATTTCCTAGAACCACCAAGCACATTCCCAAAACAGACAACTAAGCACAAATCATGTTATCTATCACTCTCTCTGTACCTCAGCATCCCAATCTGTGTAATGGGAAATGAGACACATCTGTAATGCCTGGCAGGAGCAAGGCTGGGTGAGAGAATGGACATTAAAGCACTTTGGGGAGGAGAAAGGGTTGTTTCATGGTGTTGAGTGCAAAGGCATTGTGACATTTGTGAAAATGTCTCGTGTAGAGAAAGAAGAAATGGTTGGGGACAAAGCTTGCAGGAGGATATGAATCAGAGAGGCCAGGGTATGTGTTTGGGGTCTCACCAGTGCTTCCCACCCCTTGCTGTCCTGTGGCAGGTGTAGCCCCTGACCCATGGCTCTCCCTTGCGGTATAGGCTCTGCACAAGGTCTTGGCCAACCTCTCGGGTGCCATGCTGGGGAGCTGCTGCAGAATCCCCACATATAGACAGGCCCCAATACCTCTTGGTGGTGAGCCCAATGTGCGGGGGGCGGGGGCGGGAGAAGGGAATTTGATCTTAATGCTGGGGAGACCTGGAACGGAGTGACTGGAAGATCCATTTTCCAGCCTGTCCGCCTAGCTGGGATCCCACTGGGCCATCCAGAAGGTTGAAAAAGCTACTAGAGGGGAAGCTGTTCTAGAGTTGATTTTAACAAATAGGGAGGAACTCATTGAGAATTTGAAAGTAGAAGGCCGCTTGGGTGAAAGTGATCATGAAATCCTAGAGTTTGCAATTCTAAGGGAGGGTAGAAGGGAGTACAGCAAACTAGAGACAATGGATTTCAGGAAGGTGGATTTTGGTAAGCTCAGATAGCTGATAGGTCCAGTCCCATGGGACTCAAGACTGAGGGGAAAACAACTGAGGAGAGTTGGCACTTTTTCAAAGGGACACTATTAAGGGCCCAAAAGCAAGCTATTCTGCTGGGTAGGAAAGATAAAAAATGTGGCAAAAGACCAGCTGGGCTTAGCCACGAGATCTTGCATGATCTAAAAAATAAAAAGGAGTCATATAAAAAATGGAAACTAGGACAGATTACAAAGGATGAATATAGGCAAACAACACAGGAATGCAGGGGCAAGATTAGAAAGGCAAAGGCACAAATGAGCTCAAACTAACTATGGGAATAAAGGGAAACAAGAAGACTTTTTATCAGTACATTAGAAGCAAGAGGAAGACCAAGGAGAGGGTAGGCCCACTGCTCAGTGAGGAGGGAGAAACAGTAAGAGGAAAGTTGGAATTGGCAGAGATGCTTAATGACTTCTTTGTTTCGGTCTTCACCGAGAAGTCTGAAGGAATACCTAAGAGAGTGAATGTTAATGGGAAAGGGCAGGCTTAGAAGATCAAATAAAAAAAGAAGTTAAAAATCACTTAGAAAAGTTAGATGCCTGCAAGTCACCAGGGCCTGCTGAAATGTCTCCTAGAATACTCAAGGAGCTGATAGAGGAGGTATGTGAGCCTCTAGCTATTCTCTTTGGAAAATCATGGGAGACGGGAGAGATTCCAGAAGACTGGAAAAGGGCAAACATAGTGCCCATCTCTAAAAAGGGAAATAAAAACAAGCCAGGAAAGTACAGAGCAGTTAGTTTAACTTCTGTGCCAGGGAAGAGAATGGAGCAAGTAATTAAGGAAATCATCTGCAAACACTTGGAAGGTGGTAAGGTGATAGGGAATAGCCAGCATGGATTTGTAAAGAACAAATCATGTCAGAGCAATCTGAGAGATTTCTTTGATAGGATAACGAGTCTTGTGGATAAGGGAGAAGCGAAGGATGTGGTATACCTAGAGTTTAGTGAGGCATTTGATACGGTCTCGCATGATATTCTTATCAGTGAACTAGGCAAATACAATTTAGATGGGGCTACTCTAAGGTGGGTGCATAAGTGGCTGGATAACCGTACTCAGGGAGTAGTTATGAATGGTTTCCAATCCTGCTGGAAAGGTAGACCAAGTGTGGTTCCACAGGGGTCTGTTTTGGGACTGGCTCTGTTCAATATCTTCATCAACGACTTAGATATTGGCCTAGAAAGTACGCTTATGAAGTTTGCAGATGATAACAAACTGGGAGGGATTGCAACTGCTTTGGATGATAGCGTCATAATTCAAAATGATCTGGACAAACTGGAGAAGCGGTCTGAAGTTAACAGAATGCAGTTTAATAAAGACAAATGCAAAGTGCTCCATTTAGGAAGGAACAATCAGTTTCACACCTACAGAATGGGAAGAGACTGTCTAGGAAGGAGTACGGCAGAAAGGGATCTAGGGGTTATAGTGGAAACAAGCTAAATGTGAGTGAACAGTGTGATGCTGTTGCAAAAAGCAAACGTGATTCTGGGATGCATTAACAGATGTGTTGTGAGCAAGACACGAGAAGTCATTCTTCCGCCCTACTCTGGGCTGGTTAGGCCCCAAGTGGAGTATTGTGTCCAGTTGTGGGCACCGCATTTCAAGAAAGATATGGAGAAATTGGAGAGGATCCAGAGAAGAGCAACAAGAATGATTAAAGGTCTAGAGAACATGACCTATGAAGGAAGGCTGCAAGAATTGGGTTTGTTTACTTTGGAAAAGAGAAGATTGAGAGGGGACATGATAGCAGTTTTCAGGTATCTCAAAGGGTGTCCTAAGGAGGAGAGAGAAAACTTGTTCACCGTAGCCTCTAAGGAAAGAACAAGAAGCAATAGGCTTAAACTGCTGCAAGGAGGTTTAGGTTGGACATTAGGAAAAAGTTCCTAACTGTCAGGGTGATGAAACAGTGGAATAATTGGCCTAGGAGGTTGTGGAATCTCCACCTCAGGCGATATTTAAGAATAGGTTAGATAAATGTCTATGCAGGATGGTCTAGACAGTATTTTGTCCTGCCATGAGGGCAGGGGACTGGACTCGATGACCTCTCGAGGTCCCTTCCAGTCGTAGAATCTGTGAATCTATGAGGTGCTAAGCAATAGCCAGCATGGATTTATCAAGAACAAATCGTGTCAAACCAGCCCTTGATAGCTACTTTAAGGTGGGTGCATAACTGGTTGGAAAACTGTTCTCCGAGAGTAGTTATCAGTGGTTCGCAGTCAGGCTGGAAGGGCATAACGAGTGGGGTTGCACAGGGCTCAGTTCTGGGTCCAGTTTTGTTCAATATCTTCCTCAGTGATTTAGATCGTGGCCTAGTTTGCAGATGACATGAAGTGGGAGGGGTTGCCAGTGCTTTGGAGTATAGGATGAACTCTCAAACTGATCTGGACAAACTGGAGAAATGGTCTGAGGTAAATAGGATGAAATTCAATAAGAAGAAATGCAAAGTGTTCCACGTAGGAAGGAACAATGAGTTGCACACATACAGAATGGGAAATAACTGCCTAGGAAGGAGCACTGCGGAAAAGGATCCAAGGATCCTAGTGGACCACAAACTAAATAAGAGTCAACAGTGTAATGCTGTTGCAAAAAAGCCAATATCATTCTGGGATGTATTGGTAGGAGTGTTGAAATCAAGACACGAGAAGTCATTCTTCCACTCTACTCCGTCCTGATTAGGCCTCAACTGGATTCTTGTGTACAGTTCTGGGCATCACATTTTTGGAAAGATGTGGACAAATTGGAGAAAGTCCAGAGAAGAGCAACAAGAATGATGAAAGTCTAGTAACATGACCTATGAGGGAAGATTGAAAGAATTGGATTTGTTAAGTCTGGAGAAGAGAAGACTGAGAGGGGACATTACAGTTTTCAAGTACCTAAAAGGTTATTACAAGGAGGCGGGAGAAAAAATATTCTCCTTAACCTCTCATGATAGGACAAGAATCAAGAGGCTTAAATTACAGCAAGGGAGGTTTAGGTTAGACATTAGGAAAAACTTGCTAAGAGTCAGGGTGGTTAAGCCGTGGAATAAATTGCCTAGGAGGTTGTTGAATCTCCATCCTTGGAGATTTTTAAGAGCAGGTTAGACAAAGCCCTGTCAGAGATGATCTATATAATACTTAGTCTGGCCTTGAGTGCAGGCGACTGGACTCGATGACCTCTTGGGGTCCTTCCAGTCCTATGATTCTGTGATCCAAAGGTCTCTTCTTGCCTTAACATCTACAAATCTCTGCAAAACTAAGTATGGGCCATTGAGCAGCCTCTGATGTTTTCATGTGTCGCCTGCTTCGTGTCCAGAAGTAACACTGAGTGAGTGGGGGTGTGGGTGTGACACAGCAGGAGCAGCTCAAAGATGCAAAGGGGCTGTCCAGGGCGGTGACATCACACTAGCCTTTTACAGGAGCTGGGCTGATTGGTCAAAGGAGGTTGGGAAGCGGTGACCTCACAGAGAGTCTATGAGCAGGGGCAGGTAAAGAGGCTGCAGGGTGGGGGAAATGGCTTTGCTGCAGGGAGTCTCCTTCTCAAGGTCTCCCCTTGAGGAGTGAGAGAGAATACAGGGTCACGCCTGTGAGCGCGAGGAGGAGCCTCCTTGGGGTTTTCCCCTTTCCCACTGCTAATTGAGTGAGAAGACAGAAGTCCCTGTGGAGCAGAGAAGAGCCTCAGAGAGGTTTCATGTTGTTGTTTCATGTTGTCATAGGTTTCCTTCATATGGACTGCATGACCAAGTGGAATTGATGGCAAAACATTGCCATTATGCAGTAAAACATCTTTAAGACTCGTCTTCGATGAATCAACGAACAGTCTCCACTCATGTGGATTGTGAACGATGTTGAGGGCTGCCATCACACCATGGATGTTGTTGCAGGCTACAAGATGGCCTTCCATGAAGAAGAATGGGACAAGATCCTTTTGACGGTCCCGGAGCAGGCTACATGAGGAAATCAGTCCTTTCGTTGGACTTGCTGGCAGAAGAGCCCAGTGATGGTGCAGCTCCCCGAGCGCCAGTGACAAACGCAGCGCTCCAGCAACTGAGCTCTAGGGCTCGCTGCTGAAAGAAAAGCTTCACGAGTGACAAAGGGAAAAGGGAGGTGCTGATCTTTAGCCAAGGGCAGGGAGCCCCATCCTCCAACATAGAGCATTTCCCTTGTTCTCTGTCTGTGCTGGGGCAGGAGAAATAACACGGCCTCCTGCTTTTGCTATTGCAGAGAGTCGGTTCTGACGGTCTCCTCAAACCCAGGGTGCGAAACAGGCCTCAGAGCTGACTGGGTGTAAACAAGAACTACGCAGATAGACTGAGCCAGCTGGGAATTCAGATGTGCCCCTTTCCTGGAGAGATGGACTGAGCTGTGAGGGGACTGGAAGCGGAGCTCCCAATGTTTAACTTGCACTCGTTCAGCATCTTTCCTGCGAGTGCCGTCACTGTAGGTTAAATCCTCCAGCCCAGGACTCCCCACCAGCTGTGGGCCCGACAAGCTTTCCCTGGGATTGGATTCTGTAGAACAGGGGTGCAGGGAACCAGCAGGTGCATCTGACTCCTTGGTGAGGTTTTGCATGCAAGATGTGTGTGTGAGTCTTTGTGTGTCGGAAGCAGTGAGTGTGGCACTCTCAGTGAACCGACAGAGGGCGACGGTGGTCAGAGTGAGACAAAGGAAGAATAAAGAGGCACCGATGGGCATAACGATGATGATTGTGTTGTGTTTCATTCCTTAGATGTGGTGCCACCGCCTGTCCCTTTAGCCTTGTAGTTTACCAAGAGTGAAACTAAATATCTGTTGAGATACAAGGGAGTGTGTGTGTCCATTCCTGCTAGCTGCACAGGGGTTTTATGTTGCTGCTTTCAATCCTCCAGCTCGGCCGGGATAAGGAACAATTGAGGCCGTCACTGAAGTGAAGGAGGGAGATGATTTTCTGACAGGGAGGGACGGCACCTCTCAAAGGTGTTTGGCAGGCAGCCTCCTTCCCAGGTCTGTCCCGACAACACCCAGTTGAAAAGGGACTCTCCCCAGCCCTCCTCAGCCCGGTGAAAACGAGCGAGTGAGTGAGCGTGGGGGAGAGCAAGTGATGGAGGGAGATCATAGAATCATAGAACCTCAGGGTTGGAAGGGACCTCAGGAGGTATCTAGTCCAACCCCCTGCTCAAAGCAGGACCAACCCCAACTAAATCATCCCAGTCAGGGCTTTGTCAAGCCTGACCTTAAAAACCTCTAAGGAAGGAGATTCCACCACCTCCCTAGGGAACCCATTCCAGTTCTTCACCACCCTCCTAGTGAAAAAGTTTTTCCTAATGTCCAACCTAAACCTCCCGCTCTGCAACTGAGCGAGCCAGGACCTCGCTGAAGGGGCGGGATGAGGGTGTTCAGTTTTGTGGGGTCAGAAAGTTGGCAACCCCAGATGCAGGGGAAACAACTCAAACACCCAACGAGTCTGGCCAGGGGCAGGACATCAGCTTTGAGGGGAGGGGTGGGTGTGGCAGTGACATCACAAAGGGCTTTTGCAGGAACTCGGCCTATTGGGCAAAGGTGTTGGGAGGGGGTGACCTCACAGAGAGACCCCGACATCAGCCGGGCAGGACAGAGGTGCAGGGCCAGGTCTGTCTCTGAGACCTCCCGGCTTTGCTGCCGCAAGTCTCCTTCGCGAGGTCTCTCCTCGAGGGCTGAGAGAGGATTAGGATTCACAGATGTGAGCATGAGGAGGAACCTCTGTGGAGTTTTCTCCTTTCCTACCACTGGTTGTGCCGAAAACAAACTTCCCTTTGACAAGGTAAGAGGCTCAGAGAGGTTTGGAACCTGTTCCGTCTGATCCACCTGGCGCAGGCAGCATTCTAGGCCCAGGAAACACTGGCTTCAGGTGGCAGAATTTGATTTCCTCCCTAGGTTTTGATGATTGGAATCTCTGGGGACATTGGGGTTTGTCCTTTTTGGTTTCCCTTTTCCTCTTTCCTCCTCCTTTCTCCTCTTCTCTTGCTTCTTTTTCCCTTTTCCAGCTTCCCTCCTCTACCTAGGAGGGACGGGTCTGGAGTGCGGGCAGGGGAAGGGTATTGCTCTCATTGCGGGAGGTCCTCACCAAGAGGTGGGTCTGGGTCTGAGAGTGATCCCCTCTGATGGTGTCCTGGGCCGTCCTTTGGGACATCTGGTGAGACCCCTCAGCCTCCTGCCCCTCAGAGTCTCAGTGCTGATTGGCTGAGCAGGGGCTATCGACACCAAGGAGACTCAGGTCAGTTTGGTCTCTTTTCAAATCAGGCAAATAAGTCACAACCAATCCAATGTATGGAATTAATCTTGCTGCTTCTCTCCATTAATTGTCTCTTGGCAGGTCATGATTTTCAATAATGTCCTAGGTCTTCTAAAATACTTGCTGAATAATTACTATGAACCACTGTTGGTCTCTAGCTCACTTGAGGGCACTTTATTCTGATCACTCAATGTGTGAAATTCAAGATGTGAGAGAGAGGCTGAAAGTCAGGAGCAGTGTTTCCTCTAATTTGTTATGTCCATGTGTGGAATGAATTTTGTTTTGGGCACAAATATGGAGGTGAGGTGTGACACATCACCTGCATATTGCGCTCTTACAAAATTCATTCTGCACATGGATGGTGTGTGGCAGGGGTGAGGCTGAAAGGTTTGGAGAATGGGAGAGGCTCGGGGTTGGGGCGCAGTGATGTGAGGGCTCCGGCTGGGGTGCAGGCTCTGGAGTGGGGCTAGCGATGAGGGTCTCAGCATTGGAGCAGAGGGTAGGGGCGCAGGGGTGAGGGCTCTGGGGTGGGGCTGGGAATGAGGAGATTGGGGAGCAGGTTGGCCCAGGAGAAAGAACTGCCCCTCCAGCCCTCTCTCCCACAGCAGCTCAGGGCCAGATGAGAGGGCACCTGTCTCAAGCCGCAGCAGCGCCGGTGGGGCTGGGTTGGGGCTGAGGGAGGCGACAGGATTTATTTTTCCGAAGTCAAAAGGAGGAAGGGATGGAGTTATGCTTCAGTTTTTACCTCATAAACTTATTCCTGTCTAACCCACAGGACACTATGAGAATAAGACACTATGTCATGTGGTGACATCACAAGAGCAGAGGATGTGAGAACTACAGCAACTGAGAGGGTGGGGGATTTAGAGTCGGATTGTTTCAAATGCTGCATTCGTCGGCTGACATTTAACAGCAACGCTTAGCTAACACCATGGAGAAAGGAATTCTCTGCTAAAGATTCAACTTGCCCCTTTGGCCAACTCTGCCCCTTCCCTGACTGGAGTGTGCTCAGAACAGCCCCACCTCCCCGCACACACACACACACACACAAGCCCACAGCTGGGCACCCAGCACAAAGCCAGGAGGGGGTTGCTTGGCTTGTTTTACTTTTTACTTCGCAGAAGGTTTTTTCAAAAGCATTTTCTGCTCCTGTTCCCCATGGTGAGGAAGCAGATGGTTGTGGGGAAGGGAACCTGAGAGCGGTGGAGCCGGGGCAGTGGGGAGTTGGGGAGGCTGAAGGGGGCAATGGGGATGTTGGGGAGGCTGAAGGGGGCAATGGGGAAGTTGGGGAGGCTGAAGGGGGCAATGGGTTGAAGGAGGCCGGGGCAGAGAGGCAGTTGGGGGCTGCTCGTCCCCACGGGAGGAGGAGGAAGAGGAGCTGCCCTTCTTTCTGAAGCTGTTTCCTGTTAGATCTTGCAACTTCACTGTTCCTGAGCAGGGTCCTGTGATGAAAAGGAAACTAGAGAGATTCGTGATCCTGCTTTCAGCAGGGCTTAGGCTGGATGAGCTCCTGAGGTCTCTTCCAACCCTCATTGTCTAGGATTCTGTGTTTCTGTGGAGGACAGGTCCATCAATGGCTGTTGGCCAGGGTGGGCAGGGATGGTGCCCTAACCTCTGTCTGTCAGAAGCTGGGAATTGGGCGACAGGGGATGGCTCCTGGATGATTCCTGTCTGTTCATTCCTCTGGGGCACCTGGCACCGGCCGCTATCGGCCGACAGGACACTGGGCTAGATGGAGCTTTGGTGTGACCCAGTCTGGCCGGTCTTCCCTTCTAATGCTCTTCTCACATGCTCAGTAACAGCTGCAAGCTGCTGCCCTTACGCGCCATCAGAATCTGCTCCTGCAATCAAAGGCCGGAAAATCCCTGAAGGGGGAATCGGAGGTGGGATGGGCAGAGGGACAAAACTGGGACAGGATCAGGGGTTCAGACGGGGCTGCCATGCCAGGTAGGTGCAGAAGGAAAACCCCAGCTAGAGGAGGCAGAGGGGATAAAAGTCCCCACTGATGGGGTGAGCCGGCAGCAGCAGTTCCAAACTAGGGTGTGGTGGATGGTAGAAGGACTCGTGTTCCTCGCACGATGGTCCCTCTCAGCCCCCCCTCCCCATGGCTGTGGTGGTAAAGGCCCGCATGGCCCAGTGCCCAGGCACCACATCAGTGCTCTATCTAAAATGGTGACTGAGCTGCCAAGGAGCAGGAGCAGCTCCAGGCCCCAGCACGCCAGCGCGTGCTTGGGGAAGCAAGCCAGGGGGATCTCCGCTGGTCCCGCAGCTTCAGTGGACCCTCCACAGGCAAGCTGCTGAAGGCAGCCTGCCTGCCGTGCTTGGGGCGACAAAATCCCTAGAGCCGCCCCTGCAAGGGAGACGTGATTGAGGGAAATAGTTTAAACCACTCCCCCACCATCATAAAACAAACTGATGATCATCAGTTCATCCCTTCCCCACTGAACTGCCCAGTGCCTGGCTCGGAGGTAGAGGCAGGAGGAGAGAGACAAGGGTGAGATTTCAGCATCTCCAGGTAGGTCCCACGGCTCCAGTTGCCCCAACAAACGCTGCGGAGTTTTAATCCGTAGCTGCAGGCCAGCTTTAGGGCTATTCCACCAATTCCCCCGAATTGGGACCCACGCCTAAGAGGGCCCCGTACCCAGTAAGAATCCCTTCCCTGGCTAGAGGCGCCTTTTTAATTTTTACTCACCCGGCGGCACTCTGGGTCTTCAGGGGCATGTCGTCGGCGGGTCCTTCACCCGCTCCGAGTCTTCGGCGGCACTTTGGCGGCGGGTCTTTCAGTGCCGCCGAAGACCTGGAGTGAGTGAAGAACCCACCACCGAAGTGCCACCAAAGACTCGGAGCACCGCCCGGGTGAGCACAAGCCCCACGTGTTTTTTTAACGTGGTTTTTTTGTTTTAGTCATCCCTGGCGGGGCCCCATCGAAACTGTTCGAATTGGGCCCCGCACTTCCTAAAGCCGGCCCTGAGCATAATTCTAATCAGCCAATCATAACCTCTCCATAGACCCCTTACACGACAACCTTTATGCAATATTGGCTGCAAATCTAGAATAGTGGTCGCAACGGTGATCTATACAGTTACAGTTTATGTCAATAACATCACAGGAGGTAACACGGCATCAGTGAGCCTGATATTGGAATACAGCCTCCAGTTTTGGTGTCCTCGTTTGAAAAAGAAGTTGTGAAATTGGAGCTGGGGCAGCAAAGAGCCACCAAATGTTCTGAGGGCTGAAGAAAAATGCCTTCTAGTGAGCTATTGAAAGAGCTCAACCTGTTTAACTTATCAAAAGAAGATTGAAAGATAACTTCATTGAAGTGTTGAAGTGCCTTAATGGAGAGAACATATTGGGTATTAAAGGGCTCTTTAATGTAGCAGAGAATTATTACTATTATGCTTCCCCACTGCAGAACTCCAGTTTTAGGCTGTGCAAGAAGCCAGAGCAGGCATGAGGGTTTCACCCATAGTTTTAATAGAGCTCCCGCTGCTTAACTTTGCTCTTCATTCATATCTTCTCAGTTAATATACAGTGAACCAGTGTGAACATAATCTTACTGATTTCAACAAGAATGCTGGTTCTTGAACGTAATCAGAGTTTATTCCTAGTTTGTGGTTTTAATTGACTTCTTATAAATAGTCTAGCTCCTGGCTTAGTTATGGAAAAGTAGGTAGACACTAGACAGACGGATTATTTTTCTATGGGGCTAGATAGAGAGAGACATGGTTACGTCTGGGGTTAGATAGACAGAAGCACGTCATTAGACAGACACAGGAGAAAGGAAGGATGGGCCAGAGGTTATCGCACTCGACTAACACTTGAGGGGTCTGAGTTTAAGTTCTGCCTTCACTGCAGACTTCCTTTGTGACCTTGAGCAAATCACTTAGGGCCAGATTTTTTAAAGGGATTTCAGTTCCTAATTCCCATTGAAATCAATTCAGGCCTCAGATCAGGAGCAGGGGCTGTCTTAAAGTCCTCTGCACAGAATAGCATCTTGACAACGGCTTCACTGTTGTGATGCACTTTTAACCTGTTTCTATGCACATTCCGAGGTGCGTCCCTGCTGCGGGCCTGTGTACATTGCAGGTAACAGCATGACCTCCCTACCACCTCAGAAGGCCCCTCCCATCAGTTTTGCAATTTGTACTTTTCCACAAGGAATAACACCAGCAGAAGATCCCCTGCATCAAACGATCGCTCACAAGGAGAGCGGAACCCCCTTTATCCCATCGAATTGGGACCAGGGCCAGATTGGTTAACCAAAAGGTCGGATCATCGCATGAATGGGAAAGTGCCAGGCTGCATCGCCATTTAGTGACCATAGGAGAGATTGCCCACTTCTGGACCTGTGTGCGCTGGTTGTTGGGTTCATATGGAGAACCGGAGAATTCTGGAATGTGTTTGCCCCAAAAGAAGCTATTGTGTCATACAGGAGGCCTGTGATATGCAGGGGGTCAGATTAGATGCTCTAATGATCTCTTCTGGCCATCAAGTCAACTAATTTCTGAAAAACGCAGTGGCGCATTGGGAGCAGCGTCTGATGTTTTCCTGTCTAGCCGGCTTGCTTCCTAGAACGAACGCTCCTTGAGTGGGGTGACCCACAGGGAGTAGCTCAAACCTCCAAAGTGCCTGGCCAGGGGCAGGACATTAGCCCAGCAAGGGAGGGGTGTGGCAGTGACATCACAAAGGCCTTTTGCAGGACCTCAGACTATTGGCCAAAGGGGATGAGGAGGTGGTGACCTCACAGAGAGATGCTGACATCAGCCAGGCAGGACAGGGGCGAGGGGCCAGGGAAACCTCAGAGACCCTGTGGCTTTGCTTCAGCAAGTCTCCCTCTCCAGGTCTCTCTTTGAGGACTGGGGGAGTATTGGGGTTCCCGTACCTGAGCGCCAGGAGGAACCTCTTTCGAGTTTTCTCCTTCCCTTTTAGTGATTTTACTTGAAAACAGCCGACCCTGTTTAGAAGGTAAGAGCCTCCTCGAGGTTTGAAACTGTTCAGTCTGATCCATCTGGTGACAGTTGAATTCATGGAAAACATGATCTTAAGGAGGCAGAATTTTATTCCAAACCTGGGATCTTGTCCCTTAGAATCACTGAGGACATTAGGGTTTGTCCTTTTTGTTTCACCTTTTCCTCCATCCATCCCTCCTTTCTCTTCCTCTCTTGCTTCTTTTGTCCTTTCTCCTGTTCCCCTCCTAACACCAGGAGGGGTGTGTGTGTGTGTGTGTGTGTGTGTGTGTGTGTGTGTGTGTGTGTGTTGTGGGGGAGTGCTCGGCAGCTCTCACTGTGGGAGGTCCACCCCAAACTGTGGAGCTGCAGTAGTGCTGGGGCAGTGATCCCCGCCAGTGACCTGGGCCATCCTTTGAGCTCTCTGGTGAGACCCCTCAGCCTCCCCTCCTCAGTCTCTACCCTGATTGTCTGAGCAGGGGGTTAATGACAGGGAGGAGACTCAAGGCCTTTTGTTCTCTTTAAGACCAAGTAAATAAGTCATAACCACTTATATGTTTGATGGATTTTGCTGCTTCTCTGCATTAATTTTCTCTGAGCAGTTCATGATTCTCTCTAACATTGCAGTTCTCCTAAAACACTGGCTGAATAATTACTGTGCACACTTGTTGGGCTGGAGCTCATCAGAGAGCACTTTCTTGAGGTCATTCAATGTATGAAATTCAAAATCCGATGGTTAATTTGACAATCAGGGCTCTGGGTCCTATTCCCAATTCAGCCATTGACTGGCTGTGTGACCTAAGACAATTCAATTTTCCTTTCTCAGCCTGAGCGTCTCCCTCTTTCAAGTAGGGGTAATAATGATCCGCTCCTACCTACCTCAACACACTCACTCTTCCCCAGCACATACACAAACTGTCTCTCCCCACACACAAACAGTCTCCACACTGCAGCTGAAAAGCAGCTGGCAATCTAGTAGGATGACCCTGGAACAATGGGATAGAGAAACCTGCATCACTGAAAATGCAACCACTATGGTATTGTAGGCCAGCTTCCTAAAGCCTCAGCCTCAACCACTTAACACTGGGGCCTTTCTACACTCTGGTTCTGTTCTCACTGAAGGATCATTACCAATTGTTCGCTCAGACCAGCTTACCCAGCACCCTCACTGCTGTGCAGCTCTGTATGTGTGGCCATGGCTGAACAGCAAGAATTCCTGCCCATTTCCCTTCTGGCTGGAGCATGGTTTGTGGTTAATGATGTTGCTGTAGATTGTTTGCTTCCTGCCTTGGCAATTCAGACAGTCCCTTTTCCCAACATATCTCCAGCACGAGTCCCTGGCTGGGTCTCCTGGGCAGTGGAAAACATCCCTTGTTTGGTGTTGCAAAGGGGATCGTGCATAGCTGAGATGTCTCTCGGTTTGGATCAAAGGGGAATGTTGGATGGAATATATCACACAACCCTCCCTGCTCCCCAGAGCCCCATGGGGAGAATGTAGAGAAGGGGGAGTCATTCCTCCCCTGCACTCCCAGAAGAGTTGCTAGGACTCCTTCCTGCCAGCTACTCACCCCTGGATTCATGCTTAGTTCCTAGGATCTTTCTGCTCCAAAGGCTCCATAGTCCTGGGGTGGGGAGGGTGTCACTGCACAGTCTGAAACACAAGGGAGGTTTCTGGAATTGAAGGAAGGAGCAGAAAACGGAGAGGAAAGAAACAGAGAGAAAACGCCTCGTCTCTCTCCCCGCCCCCCCCCCCCTCAAGAAATGTTACCAAGGACCAGCATTAGGGGAAATGGTGTCCTGGGCAAAACTTGTACTTTGGCAAAGTTCTTGGTTCAGGCTTGTAGCAGTGATGGAATAAACTGCAGGTTCAAATCAAGTCTCTGGAGTACATCCACAACTGGGATGGGCCATTCAGTCCTTTGTATAGAGCTTCAGTTTGTAGCAATGTCCCTCCAGAGGTAGGAAGCAGGACTGAAGACAAGATGGAGATGAGGCGTCAGTCTTTTATAGTCTCTTGCCATGTGGTCTTTGCTTTCTTTGTCCCAAGGACACTCTATCCAGCACGTGACATCGAAAAACCTTAGATTTCTGTCCATAGGCAGGTCCCTGCCCACCTTGCTGAGCCACAAGGCATATCTGCCTTCTCTCAATGGGTCAATTGTGTAGCTGATGGTCCTTAATGGGCTATCAAGCAGGCTAGGCAGAGCTGACACCAATTTGTCTGGCTGGGGTGTTCCCCAGAAGCATAGCACAAGTTGGAAATACAGGCAGCATAGAGCCAATATTCATAATGTCAACTACAAAAATGATACATATCTAGAGATAGCATAATTATAATCAGCCAATCATAACCTCTCCATAGACCCTTTATGTGACCACCTTTATACAATATTGGCTGCAAATATAGAACAGTGGTCACAACGGTGATCTATACAGTTACAGATAATGTCAAGAACGTCGCAGGAGGTGACATGGTATCAGCGGGACTGATACTGGAATACTGCCTCCAGTTTTGGTGTCCTCATTTGAAAAGATGGTGTGAAATTGGAGTTGAGGCAGCAAAGAGCCACCAAATGTTCTGAGGGCTGGAGAAAAATGCCTTCTAGTGAGCTATTGAAAGAGCTCAACCTGTTTAGCTTATCAAAAGAAGATTGAAAGGTGACTTCATTGAAATGTTGAAGTGCCTTACTGGAGAGGAAACATTGGCTATTAAAGGTCTCTTTAATGTAGCAGAGAAAGGCATAAAAATACCCAATGGTTGGAAGGTGAAAAGAGACAAATTCATATTACAATTAAGGCATAAATATTCAACAGCGAGGATGATATACCACAGGAACAAGCTACCAAGGAAAGTGGTGGATTCTCCGTCTCGTGACATCATTTCATGAAGACTAGATGCCTTTCTTGAAAGTGTTTACCCCCAAAGTAGCTAGTGTGTCATACAGGAGGCCTGTGATATGCAGGGGTCAGATTAGATGCTCTAATGGTCTCTTCTGGCCATAATTCAACTAATTTCTGAAAAACTAAGTGTAGCATTGGGAGCAGCGTCCGATGTTTTCCTGTCTAGCCGGCTTGCTTCCTAGAACGAACGCTCCTTGAGTGGGGTGATCCACAGGGAGTAGCTCAAACCTCCAAAGTGCCTGGCCAGGGGCAGGACATTAGCACAGCAAGGGAGGGGTGTGGCAGTGACATCACAAAGGCCTTTTGCAGGACCTCAGACTATTGGCCAAAGGTGGTGGGGAGGTGGTGACCTCACAGAGAGATGCTGACATCAGCCAGGCAGGACAGGGGCGAGGGGCCAGGGAAACCTCAGAGACCCTGTGGCTTTGCTTCAGCAAGTCTCCCTCTCCAGGTCTCTCTTTGAGGACTGGGGGAATATTGGGGTTCACGTACCTGAGAGCCAGGAGGAACCTCTTTCGAGTTTTCTCCTTCCCTTTTAGTGATTTTACTTGAAAACAGCCGACCCTGTTTAGAGGGTAAGAGCCTCCTCGAGGTTTGAAACTGTTCAGTCTGATCCATCTGGTAACAGTTGAATTCATGGAAAACATGATCTTAAGGAGGCAGAATTTTATTCCAAACCTGGGATCTTGTCCCTTAGAATCACTGAGGACATTAGGGTTTGTCCTTTTTGTTTCACCTTTCCTCCATCCATCCCTCCTTTCTCTTCCTCTCTTGCTTCTTTTGTCCTTTCTCCAGTTCCTCCTAACACCAGGAGAGGGTGTGTGTGTGTGTGTGTGTGTGTTGCGGGGGAGTGCTCGGCAGCTCTCACTGTGGGAGGTCCACCCCAAACTGTGGAGCTGCAGTAGTGCTGGGGCAGTGATCCCCGCCAGTGACCTGGGCCATCCTTTGAGCTCTCTGGTGAGACCCCTCAGCCTCCCATCCTCAGTCTATATCCTGATTGTCTGAGCAGGGGTTAATGACAGGAGGAGACTCCAGGCCTTTTTGTTCTCTTTTAAGTCCAAGTAAATAAGTGATAACCACTTATATGTTTGATGGATTTTGCTGCTTCTCCGCATTAATTGTCTCTGAGCAGTTCATGATTCTCTCTAACATTGCAGTTCTCTTAAAACACTGGCTGAATAATTACTGTGCGTACTGTTGGTCTGGAGCTCATGTGAGAGCACTTTATTGAGGTCATTCAATGTATGAAATTCAAGATCTGATGGTTAATATGAAAATCAGTGTTAGGGAAATGGTGCCCTGGGCAAAACTTGTACTTTGGCAAAGTTCTTGGTTCAGGCTTGTAGCAGTGCTGGAATAAACTGCAGGTACAAATCCAGACTCTGGAGTACATCCACAACTGGGATGGGCCATTCAGTCTTTGTACAGTGCAGGGGTTAATGACAGGAGGAGACTCAAGGCCTTTTGTTCTCTTTTAAGACCAAGTAAATAAGTCATAACCACTTATATGTTTGATTGATTTTGCTGCTTCTCTGCATTAATGAGGCAAGTATGAAGCCTCATTCAAAGACCAGGGTCACTATATTACTGCACAGTCAATCAATGCAGTCAATCAATGCAGTTGTAGATAAATCTCTGCATTATGCATTTTGTATAACTTGTATATGACTTTGTATTGAACCTTGGTAATATGTTATAGCGGGCCCCTAAGGTAGTGTAATTAAGGTAAAAGAAAAGTGTCTTTTGCTAGAAGTAGAATAAGATCTCCCCCCCACTTGGGAATCAACTGCCCTGTTGAATGAATGAGGTGTGACTGAGGAAGGCGTGGAGGGCAGTACCTCCAGACAGCTGCAATCCTTGGAGAGGGGCTGGCAGCCCAACCAAGGACAATCAAGCTTGGCAAGTGGGCTGACTAGAGAAGAGCAGACATACTGATGGCCTCGGGGATAAGAAGCAAACACCTTTTGTGGGAACAACCCCCAGCCCAGAGAAAAGCAGCTAGAAGGACCAACAGACACAGTCACAGATTTTGAATCTGGGAGATTTGCCCTCTCCATCCACCGACTCGCTGCTTGCCTCCTCACCCCCCCACCCCAAGTATAAAGCCTCATTCAAAGACCCAAGGAGTCACTATATTACTGCACAGAGCCCTCCCCCCCTCCCCGACGAACTCTGCCCCTCACCTGCCTCAGGCTCTGCAAGGGAGTTTGGGTCGGGCGAGGAGGTCTGGGGTGCAGGCCCTGGGTTGGGGCAGGGGTTTGGAGTGTGGGATGGTTGAGAGGTTGGGCTCTGGAATGGAGTTTGGGTGCTGGGTGCAGGCTCCAGGCTGGGGCACAGGGTGGGGGTGCAGGATGGGTGGAGGCAGGGGCGACTCTAGGCACCAGCAAAGCAAGCACGTGCTTGGAGCAGCCCATTTGCAGGGGCAGGGATTTCCACTTCTGAGCCATCGAAGCAGAAATTGACTTTTCCTTTCCAAATTTAGCTAATATTCAGAAAGGGAATCTAGCACCTGCCTTCCAGATTTGAACACACACAAAATTCAGGAGTGCTGAAGCTCAATTTGGGCAGCTGTTACTTCATTTCTCCCAAATCAAATATACTGATTCACTGTAATTTGCTGTAGAAAAAGTAGGATAAACTTGAGCAAGAAATGCTTCCCAGTGGTTTTTAGGACTGGAATTGCTATTTTCAACAGCCATTGCCTTTGTTTGTTTGTTTTATAGTTTTATTTGTTTAAAAGGAAGACAGTGATATTGCATTGGCAAATTGCCCATAGAAACAAAGAATGGAACATAAGAATAATAAAGGCACCTCAACGTTTCCTCATTTCTGTAGGACAGTCTTATAATATGCATCCAGATATCCTTTAATCACACAAGCTGGAAATTGTTCCATGTTACTGCAGTTCTGTAACCATATGGGAACCAATCCTGTCTGTGTTCTGTGCACATCCAAAATTCCTGCTGAATGACCCACTCTGGGAGCAAGTTACCAGTGACCCAGGGCTGGGGTGGAAGGAGGGTGCAAGTGGGTGGGGGGAGCCCAGAGCTGGGGCAGCACGGGGTGCCTGTGTGGGAAGATCCCAAGGCTGGGGTGGCAGAGGGTGCTGGTGTGTGTGGGGGAGAGCCCAGGGCTGGGATGGCATGGGGTGCGGGTGTGTGGGGGAGAGCCCAGGGCTGGCAGCAGGGGGTGTGGGTGGAGGGGGCAGAGCCCAGGGCTGGGGCAGCAGGGAGATTCAGGGAGGAGCCCAGGGCTGGGGTGGGGGCAGTCAATTTTTTTTTTGCTTGGGACAGCAAAAAACCTAGAGTTGGCCCTATCTCCACCCACCGTGAGGTAGGTAGGAGCGGATCATTATTATCCCTACTTGAAAGAGGGAGAAGATAAGGCTGAGAAAGGATAATTAACTTGTCTTAGGTCGCATAATCAGTGGCAGAGTTGGGAATAAGACCCAAGAGCCCTGATTTTCAAACTAAGCATCGGATCTTAAATTTCCGACATTGAATGATCTGAGTAAAGTGCTCTCAGATGAGCTCCAGACCAGCAACAGTGCACAGTAAATATTCAGCCAGTATTTTAGGAGAACTGCAATGTCAGAGAGAATCATGAACTGCTCAGAGACAATTAGTGCAGAGAAGCAGCAAAATTCATCAAACATACAACTGCTTATGACTTATTTACTTGGTCTTAAAAAAGAACAACAAGACCTGAGTCTCCTCTCTGGCAATAACCCCCTGCTCAGCCAATCAGGGTAGAAACTGAGGATGGGAGGCTGAGAGTTCTCACCAGAGAGCCCAAAGGATGGCCCAGGTCACTGGTGGGGATCACTGCCCCGCAACACACACACACACACACAACCCTCTCCTGGTTTTGGGAGGGGAACAGAAGAAAGGATAAAAGAAGCAAGAGACGAAGAGAAAGGAGGGAGGGAGGGATGGATGAAAAGGTGAAACAAAGGACAAACCCCAATGTCCCCAGTGAATCTAAGGGACAAAATCCCAGGTACACAATAAAATTCTGCCTCCTTAAGCTCGTTTTTTCCATGCCTAGAATTCAACTCTCACCAGATGACTGAGACTGAACAGGTTTCAAACCTCGAGGGGGCTTCTGGCTGTGATTTGTCAGTCCTCAAAGGCCAGCCAGGTGACTGTAAATAACTTACAATCACTAGGAAAAATTAGTATCAAGATTCCAACTCTAGCAGTCAGACAACATTGGTTCAATTTACAAGAGATTACTTTTTATATTCCTTGGTTCCCCCCAAATCAGGAAGGGCCTGTGACCACAGGTCCTGCAGGGTACAAAGGGCAGGTCTACATCCCTTTTCTCTTTGTGCATAGTCCTGCCTGCTACCTTTTCAGTTTCAGTTCTGCTACCACAGTACTGATCAGCACATAAGAATAGGAAAGGGCACACACACACCCCTCCTGGTGTTGGGAGGGGAACACAGGAATGTTATGTGCTCTTATTCAGCACATAAGAATGTTATGGCACATAGGAATGTTATGGAATAACATAGGAATGCCTTAGGGCACATAGGAAAGGGCACGCTGGTAGCACACGGCCAGGCAGACCAGTGTGCCTCTGGCTCCCAACGGGGCTGCGCACCTGTGTCTGTCTGTCTCCCCCCCAGCTCCACCAACGTGGCCTGATAGTTCACGCTTGCGATCTGGTCACCCTCCCGCTCCGTCCATCCTTCACTCCCTTCCCTGCGTCTCTCCATCCTTGTCCTCTGTCCTGTCCCGTCTCCATCCGTCCCTGCCCCCTTCGTCCCCTCCGTCCCATCCCTGCATCCCCCCAGCCCTGTCCTCTGTCCCGTCCCCTGTCTCCATCCGTCCCTGCCCCCTTCGTCCCCTCCGTCCCATCCCTGCATCCCCCCAGCCCTGTCCTCTGTCCCGTCCCGTCTCCATCCGTCCCTGCCCCCTTCGTCCCCTCATCCCCCCAGCCCTGTCCTCTGTCCCGTCCTGTCTCCAACCGTCCCTGCCCCTTCGTCCCCTCGGTCCGTCCCTGCATCCCCAGCCCTGTCCTCTGTCCCGTCCCCATCCGTCCCTGCCCCCTTCGTCCCCTCCGTCCCCTCATCCCCCCAGCCCTGTCCTCTGTCCCGTCCTGTCTCCATCCGTCCCTGCCCCCTTCGTCCCCTCGGTCCCGTCCCTGCATCCCCCCAGCCCTGTCCTCCGTCCCGTCCCGTCTCCATCCGTCCCTGCCCCTCCGCCCCTCCGCCCCGTCCCTGCATCCCCAGCCCTGTCCTCCGTCCCGCCCCGATCCGTCCCTGCCCCTTCGCCCCTCCGTCCCGTCCCTGCATCCCCAGCCCTGTCCTCTGTCCGTCCGTCTCCATCCGTCCCTGCCCCTTCGTCCCGTCCCCTGCATCCCCCAGCCCTGTCCTCTGTCCCGTCCTGTCTGCATCCGTCCCTGCCCCTTCGTCCCTCCATCCTGTCCCTGCACCCCCCAGCCCTGTCCTCCGTCCCGTCCTGTCTCCACCCGTCCCTGCCCCCTTCGTCCCCTCCATCCCGTCCCTGCATCCCCCCAGCCCTGTCCTCTGTCCTGTCCCCTGTCTGCATCCGTCCCGGCCCCTTCGTCCCCTCCGTCCTGTCCCTGCATCCCCAGCCCTGTCCTCTGTCCGTCCCGTCTGCATCCGTCCCTGCCCCTCCGTCCCCTCCTGCATCCCCAGCCCTGTCCTCTGTCCCGTCCCCTGTCTGCATCCGTCCCTGCCCCCTTCGTCCCATCCGTCCTGTCCCTGCATCCCCCCAGCCCTGTCCTCCGTCCCGTCCTGTCTCCACCCGTCCCTGCCCCCTTCGTCCCCTCGGTCCCGTCCCTGCATCCCCCCAGCCCTGTCCTCCGTCCCGTCCTGTCTCCACCCGTCCCTGCCCCCTCCGCCCCCTCCGTCCCGTCCCTGCATCCCCCCAGCCCTGTCCTCTGTCCCGTCCCGTCTCCATCCGTCCCTGCCCCCTCCGTCCCCTCCGTCCCGTCCCTGCATCCGCCGCCGCCTCCCCTCCAGCACAGGTGCGCGAGGCGCCCGGTCGCTGCCCTCGAGCGGGGGCGCGGGGGGAGGAGCCGCCCCTGCGTCGCGGACTCCTCCTCGGTGACGTCATTGCCGCGCGCTGCCAGCCAGCTGCTTTGTTTGCGTCACGGCCCAGCCTTACCCCCCTCCCTGCCCCACGTGTTCCGAGAACGTTTGTTTTGGTGGTTGCCGCGGCGACAGTGGGCGGAGCCCCGGTGACCACGCTGGTTGGGCGGGGGCAGAGGGCGGTGACGTCACAAGGGGGCGGCCCGGTCGCGCGGCGTGACAGTTCCCAACGGACCGTGTCAGCGCTCTGGGCGCGAGCCCCGCCCGCGAGGACACCCCCCCACTCCACCCCCCGCGCACCAGCTCGCAGCAGCAGCGGCTCCCCCCGGCAGCGGCGCGAGCAGGGAATCCCCGGGAGCCGTCTCGCGCCGCCCCCCCCTGCTGCTGCTGCTGCTGCCCGGCGGCGGGACCGCGGCTGGCCCCGCCCCCCTGCTCCGGAGGGGCCCGTCCGAGCTGTAATTAAAGGGTTGTGGTCGGGCACCTTTTTCATATTTTTGGTGCAACGTTTTACCCCCTTTGAGCCTCTCCCCAGCTGGACTCTCCGCCGGGCTCCCAGCCCGAGCAGCCCCTGACACTTCCCTGGGGTGGGGGGTGTGTCCCCCGCTCCCGTGGCACTTGGTGGGTCTCGGTGGCACAGCAGCGTGGATCCTGGTCCCGAGCAGCGGCGGCGTTACAGGGCTGTCTGGTTCTCTCCCCGTGTTGTCTGCAGGCAGCCACCCGGCCAATTGGACACGGCTCTCAGCGGCACGCTGCTGCCCTCCCTCGCGATCCTCGCGGCGGGCAGGGAGAAAGCCCTGAGGCAGGCAGGTGTCAGCACTGCGAGTATCCCTCCCCACCCTGCACAGCCTGCCCGGTGCTCCGCGGTGCCCGGTGCTGGATCGCAGCGCAGGGGAGCTGCCCGGCCCCACCTGGCGAGAGGGACCGGGGCTGAGCTGGGCTGCAAATGAACGGGAGGGGACGGATGGAGACAGGGGACGGGACGGAGGACAGGGCTGGGGGGATGCAAGGACGGGACGGAGGGGACGGAGGGGGCAGGGACGGATGGAGAGAGGGGACGGGACAGAGGACAGGGCTGGGGGGATGCAGGGACGGGACGGAGGGGGCAGGAATGGATGGAGACAGGGGACGGGACGGAGGGGACGAAGGGGCAGGGACGGATGGAGACGGGACGGGACAGAGGACAGGGCTGGGCGGAAGCAGGGACGGGACGGAAGGGACGGAGGGGGCAGGGACGGATGCAGACGGACGGGTCGGAGGACAGGGCTGCTGGGGATGCAGGGACGGGACCGAGGGGACGAAGGGGCAGGGACGGATGGAGACAGGACGGACGGAGGACAGGGCTGGGGGGATGCAGGGACGGGACAGAGGGAACGGAGGGGGCAGGGACGGATGCAGACAGGACGGGACGGAGGACAGGGCTGGGGGGATGCAGGGACGGGACCGAGGGGACGAAGGGGGCAGGGACGGATGGAGACGGGATGGGACGGAGGACAGGGCTGGGGGGTGCAGGGACGGGACGGAGGGGACGAAGGGGGCAGGGACGGATGGAGACGGGACAGGACAGAGGACAAGGATGGAGAGACGCAGGGAAGGGAGTGAAAGATGGACGGAGGGGGAGTGTGACCAGATCGCAAGCGTGAACTATCAGGCCACGTTGGTGGAGCTGGGGGGGAGACAGACAGACACAGGTGCGCAGCCCCGTTGGGAGCCAGAGGCACACTGGTCTGCCTGGCCGTGTGCTACCAGCGTGCCCTTTCCTATGTGCCCTAAGGCATTCCTATGTTATTCCATAACATTCCTATGTGCCATAACATTCTTATGTGCTGAATAAGAGCACATAACATTCCTATGTTCCCCTCCCAACACCAGGAGGGGAGTGTGTGTGCCCTTTCCTATTCTTATGTGCTGATCAGTGCTGTGGTAGCAGAACTGAAACTGAAAAGGTAGCAGGCAGGACTATGCACAAAGAGAAAAGGGATGTAGACCTGCCCTTTGTACCCTGCAGGACCTGTGGTCACAGGCCCTTCCTAATTTGGGGGGAACCAAGGAATATAAAAAGTAATCTCTTGTAAATTGAACCAATGTTGTCTGACTGCTAGAGTTGGAATCTTGATACTAATTTTTCCTAATGATTGTAAGTTATTTACAGTCACCTGGCTGGCCTTTGAGGACTGACAAATCACAGCCAGAAGCTCTTTGATTTTTGGGAAGGCCCCAGATCATTTTGCAGCTGGAGTGGGCAGCACCACTCAGGCTACCGTTGATACACTAGGACCATCACAAGTTCTTCTGCTGAGCATCCAGCATGACGTTTGACCACAAAAAGGGGCAGACAAATAGAAGAGGCAATATAGTATGTAGTGGGCTCAGGGATGAGAACAAAGGACTAATCCTAGCGTTGACACTGGCTCCCACTGTGGCCCTGGTCAAGTCACATAGGCCAAAATTTCCATACTTGAGTGCCTATAGTTATGTACCTAAATCATTGACTTCAATAGGGTATTAGAGCAGTGGAAGCTACTCCAGCCATTGATCTTTTCCCATTTTGCATACTGAGGAGGGACAGTGCTTCCTTGTGTCCCCCCTTGCAAGGATTCCCAGCACCCATGAGTTACTCATGTGGGTATTGAACATAAAATTTTCTACCATGCAAAAATACATTTTGTTTTCAAACAATCCAAGGACTTAGTTGACACGGAGAATTTTTTAGAAAAAGGGCAAAATAGCTTGACATTTCAAAAGAAATGACTGTTTAATTTTCTTTATAGTTCAAACATTATTTTAAAGGAGTTGAACTCAGATGTTCCTGAGGTTTAACAAGGACTTGTATACATAGCTCCCAGAATGGAACCTGTGCAAACAAAAAATAAACAATAATAGTGTCTTTGAAATTCACTGTATTTTTAAAGACACACAGAGGAGAATCAGCCAGGCTGATTCATTGTATTTTCCTGTGCTGATGAAGGAATTAGAGACAATAACAGAGCTTGACAAAACCAGCTAAAGCCACCAAACCAACTGGAGGGTTAAATCTATCAATCAGCAGTAAATATGAAATATAGGGGGGTGGGATCAGGGTGATGCCCTGGGAGAAGCCCAGAGAACTCCTCTTCCCAAATGTCAGAAGAGGGAAGGTGCTGGGATTTTTATCCGAATGCCCTCCCTGAGTCCTATTTAGAGATTCAGGTTCTTTAACATTATAGCTGTCCCAAGTTTGCATAGTGCAATGCTTGAATTTACATGAAGAGAAAGTAGAGAGTAAGTAGTAAAGTTCTTCCAATTTTAAACTAGATGTATATTAAATTAAATCTGTGCTAATTAATCAGATGCATAAAGGGTATTTAAGACAACAGCTCAGCCCCTCTCACCCACCCTCTCTCCATCACCATTGTCAACTTTCTCTGGATGTGTTTTTATGGATAAACTGAACTGATCTGACTGGCTGAATCAAACAATAAGTTGTTCTAAACGAATCACGATGCTTCAGGTCAATAACTGTTTGGGAAACATCTGTTACGTTACTGCTTCAACATTCAGCTGAGAAAATTATTAGATATATATTCTGATAATTTGAACAGAAACAAAGTCATCGTAACAGAACATTGAGAGAGGATCAAAGCCTTAGGTTTTGAAAATAAATATCACATGTCAACATTTTTTCCATAAATGCTTCGGCAGCAGGAGACCATTATCCTAAGATAACATTCTCCAGCAGAGAGATGATCTCTTAATTAGAGCAATATGTAAACTACTTTAGGATGCTTGATATAAATCCTGCAAACTGATTCATTGATACTTTTACTAAGATGAATTTTGATATCATGGGATGAAATCCTGGCCCTATTGTAGTTTATAGAATGAGGAGTACTCGTGTCACCTTAGAGACTAACACATTTATTTGGGCATAAGCTTTCATGGCTAAAACCCACTTCATCAGATGCATGCAGTGGAAAATACAGTCAGAAGATACAGATAGAGAGAACAGGAAAAAGTGGGGGTTGCCATACCAACTCTAACAAGATTAATCAATTAAGGTGCGATAGTATCCGCAGGAGAAAAAAACTTTTGTAGTGATAATCAGGTTAGCAAACAGTTGACAAGAAGGTGTGAGTAACACTAGGGAAAAATTAGCATGGGGAATTTTTTTGGAAAAGTTATTTTGTTGAAGAATTGCAACTTTTAGGTCTGTAATCAAGCGTCCAGGAGGGTGAAGTGTTCTCCGACTGGTTTTTGAATGTTATAATTCTTGACGTCTGATTTGTGTCCTTTTATTCTTTTATGTAGAGACTGTCTGGGTTGGCCAATGTATATGGCAGAGGGGCATTGCTGGCACATGATGGCATATATCACGTTGGTAGATGTGCAGGTGAAGGAGCCCCTGATGGTGGGGCTGATGTGATTAGGTCCTATGATGGTGTCCCCTGAATAGATATGTGGACTGAGTTGGCAACTGGCTTTGTTGCAAGGATAGGTTCCTTGGTTATTATTGTTGTTGTGTGGTGTGTGCTTGCTTCAGGTTGGGGGGCTGTCTGTAAGCGAGGACTGTCCTGTCTCCCAAGGTCTGTGAGAGTGAGGGATCATCCTTCAGGATAGGTTGTAGATCCTTGATGATGCGCTGGAGAGGTTTTAGTTGGGGGCTGAAGGTGACGGCTAGTGGCGTTCTGTTATTTTCTTTGTTGGGCCTGTCCTGTGGTAGGTCACTTCAGGGTACTCTTCTGGCTCTGGAACACCTGGCATTGGCCACTGTCGGTAGACAGATACTGGGCTAGATGGACCTTTGGTCTGAGCCGGTATGGCCGTTCTTATGTTCTTATACTTGGGGAAAATGACTAGCAACCTGGCTACCATGGCATGAGCTACCTTTGACAACTGATTGCCTCCTTATTACCAGAACATCATTACAGAAAGGAAGCTTGTAATGAAACAGGGCCAGATGTGGATAGCCGGGATAGCCTCCTGCTGTGCTCATTTGGGTTTGTACTGTAGTACGGTGCAGTGTTTCTTTACAAAGGGCAATTGTTTGCTACTTTCCTTAGTAGGGACTAGGTGAAAATAAGATGAAAAGTCCAGCTTTTTGTTGGATATTGTTTATCTGCTCCTTGCACATTCAGGGTTAATAGCTTAGAACTTTCACTGAAACTGAAGTTGCATAAAATGAGTTTTGTTTTAATACAGTTTAATTTAATTACTTTCAATTCTCTGATAAACACAGCATTGAGTGGTGAAAAAGGGACTGTCACAAAGATAAGAATGGCAATAAAATATATACTGAAAACAACAGATGAGTAAGAGCTTCATTGTTTAAACAGTACATAGAAAGAAAAACTATTATATATTAAGAAAAAATAGGAAATTAACAAACCAAAAACCCTCATTTAACATTACTTACGTTTGCTTTCATCAATAAAATAAACCATAAAATAATTAGGAAATACAAAGTCAAGATTTTCAAAAACGATTAAAAGATTACGAAATTTTACGTTCTCTTGTTAGCAAATGTCCAAATAAGTGTTGCCCTGGGCACCCTTAATTCAGTCCTCTTGTGCATTTCCATGATGATGCAGACTTTCATTACCTGATCCCAGGAAGAAGATCAGCAGGAAGAAATGGAATAAGAGGAAAGAGAAGATGAGAAAAGAGGAAAGGAGGAAGAGGGAAGCCCAAAAGGACAAATTTCAAACACCCGCAGCGAGTCACAGATTCATAAATTCCAAGGCCAAAAGGAACCACTCTGGTCTGACTTTCTATTTGACATCGGACATTGAATTTCCCTGAAAATAATTCCCACAGAAATTAAAGCAAATTGTTTAGAAAATCACACAATCTTGATTTTTTTTAAAAAAAGGCCAGTTGTGGAGGATCCAGCACAACCCTTGGTGAATGGCTCCAAACCCTCAGGTTAAAAATGCGCGCTTTCTCTCTAGTGTGAATTGGTCTAGGCTTCAACTTTCAGCCATTGTCTGCTCTTAACCTTTATCTGCTAAAGTGAAGAGCTCATTAGTAAATATTTCTTCCCTTAGGCTCACCGCTTAACCTTCTCTTTGAATGAGCTGCTGTACTCTGTCAGCACAAGGAGGGTTTTCTAATCCTTTCATCATTCATGTGGCTCTTCTGTGAACCCTGTCCAATGTGAGAGCATCTGTCTCAAACTGTGGACACCAGAAGTGGACACAATTTTCCAGGAGTGGTTGCACCAGTGCTCAGTATACAAATATGGAACCTCTCTATTTCTACTTGAGATTCTGCTCTTTGTATGGCTCCAAGAGTCACATTTGCCCCTTTGGCCACTGGGAACTCATGGGGAGCTGATTATCCCCCATGACCCCAAGTCTTTTTCAGAGTTGGTGGTTCCCAGGTTTGAATCCTCTATCTTGTACACAGAGCCTATATTTTGTCTTACTTTCTACACAGGTGATGACTTCTTTCGACAAAATCTAAACACAGAAATGAAAAAACTCACAAAGTATCTCCTCCCACCAATCCCCTTGGTCCTCACAGAGAGACAGCAAAGATGGAGGCTTGCTGCAACCAGGCTACAGGGGTCTCGAGCTTCCCCTGCCCCATCCCTGTCCTGCCTGGCTGTTGTCAAGGGAGCTCTGTGAGGTCACATCCGCCTCATCGTCTTTGCCCAATAGGCTGAATTCCTGCCAAAGGCCTTTGTGAAGTCACTGCCACACTCACCTTTCCCTTGCAGGCCTGATGTCTGCCCCTGGCCAGCCCGGTTCGATGTTTGAGTTGCACCCCAAGATCTCCCCACTTGGTCATTATTGATTCTGGGGAGCAAGCAGGCTACCCAGTAAAACAGCAGAGTCTGTTCCTCACCCCACAATGAGTTTTTCACAGAGGTGTCAGTTGAGAAACAATTTGATGGCCTAATCCGGCCTCTATTTCTCAGGCTATGAAATTTCACACACTTAGCACCATATTAAGCCCAATTGCTTGTAGGAATTCACTAAAAGGCACCTTCCAGAATGACAACAAGTTGTGATGTGAGGATAGCTGGAAACAGAGAATCCACCTTTCCCCTAGGTAATTTGTTCCAGTGGCTAGTGTCTCTCACTGTCAAAAATGTGTGCCTTACATTTCATTTGAATTTCTCAGGCTTCAGCTGACAGCCATTGGTTCTTGTTGTGCCTTTCTTGGCTAGATTGAATTAGCCTTGCCCCATGAAATCCGATCTCCCCGTCCTGCTGGGAGCCCCTCAGGCAGGAGCACCCCAGTAGGTGCCTCCTAGCTGTTTGTCTTCTGGATTTGGGACAGGACTTCCCCTGTATGGATGCTCTCCGTAGGGATATCAGATGCACCTCCAGAGGCAGTGCAGAAGCAAGTGCACTGCATCAGCCTGTCATTGGGATCAGGGCTTTGGCCTTGGCAGCTTCTGCTTCAGCCACATCTCTGGGTGCCCAGGCTCAGGGCTTCTGACCCCTGTGGCCACCTCCACATTTGGGAATGTCTTGTAGTTTCAGAACGGTTGATGGCTCCTTCCCTCCAAGCCCAGGTCTGAAGGCAGGACGGCAGTGAGGGTGGCAATGCTGTGACTCTCCTACAACAACATTTGAACTCTTCCACTCTTCCATTTTGGTGGGGAAGCCCACCAAACAACATTTCATTGAGATGGACGTGTTCCCAGGGAATGTCTCAATTACAAGGAATCAACATTTCCCAGCTGAAATAAATGTTGTGCTGGAAAACTTTCTTTTTTTTTTCTTTCGAAAGGACTTTTGGCTTCAGATTTTTTTTTTTTTTAGACTGTGGCTTTTCTGTTTTGTGGCACACAAGCAGACAAGTTAGAGAAAACATAAAATATTCTTGCTGAAAGTTTGCAATATCTTGTCAATTTGTTTATTAAGACCAGAACAATAGCACATAAGAACCCAAAAATCAGAGGGAGAGAACATAGGCTACTGCCTATAACAGAGAGGCACAACTCACTGGGTACCTGCTGACTGACTGGTGCTAAGTCCCAAGTTTGTTCTGCCTTACTGAGCTGCCTAGCATGCAAGCACGTACAGAAACGCTGCCCAACATGTAACGTCACAGTATTCAATTTTAACACAACTGCAAATACATCAGAGCATCAACATTTTCTGTTTTACAAGGTCTCTCCTTTTTTGGAACCCTTGTTTCTAAAAAGCCATGCGAGACTTGAATCAAATTTCAGTGACTAATTATCATGTGTGTGGCATCATCATTAATGCGTGTTCTATGTAGTTAGGTTATTGTCTTCTTTAGGAAATTTGGGGAAACAGGAGCCCTGGGAAACCCTGTTCCCCTCCTCCTCATACACACTGCACATTTGCTGCTACCTGGTGCTGGCTGAGCAGTAGCATTGTGACATCAGAGAGGATCCACCATTCAGCACCCTGTCCCTCCAGTTCATTTGCATACTTATGGAGAATGAATAGCAACCTGGCTACCATGGCAAGAGCTACCTTTGATGACTGATTGCCCCTTATTACCAGAGCATCATTACAGAAAGGAAGTTTGTAAAGAAACAGGGCCAGATGTGGATAGCCACGATAGCCTCCTGCTGTGCTCATTTGAGTTTGTACTGTAGTAGGGTGCAGTGTTTCTTTACAAAGGGCAATTGTTTGCTACTTTCCTTAGTAAGGACTAGGTGAAAATAAGATGAAAAATTCCAGCTCTTTTTCTTGGATATTGTTTATCTGCTCCTTGCACATTCAGGGTTATAGCTTAGAACTTTAGCGGAAACTGAAGTTGCATAAAATGAGTTTTGTTTTAATACAGTTTAATTTAATTTCGCTCAATTCTCTGATAAACACAGGATTGTGAGGGTATCCGTGGGGATATCAGACGCACTTGCAGAGGCAATGCAGAAGTGAGTGTGCTGCATCAGCCCGGTGTTGGGCTCAGGGCTTTGGCCTTGGCAGCTTCTGCTATAGTCACATCTCTGGGTGCCCGGACTCAGAGCTTCTGGCCCCCTGTGGCTGCAGCCAGGGCTGGGGCACTGGGCTCAGGACTTTCATGCCCTTCCCAACTCCTGACGGCACTCTGGGTACCTGGGCTCAGGGCTTCTGCCTGGCATCTGAAGTGAGAGCTCTGGGCTTCCCTTGCAGTTCCTTCTGGGGCTCAGGGGTCCATTTCTCTGAATGCCCCGAAAATGGTAGGAGCCGAGCTGTTCCCAAGTAATAGGTAGGAGCTGAGGTGCTACAACATGAAACCTCTCTGAGGCTCTTATCTGCTCCACAGGGACGTCTGTCTTCTCACCAATTAGCAGTGGAAAGGGGAAAACCCCAAGGAGGCTCCTCCTCGCTCACAGGCTGTCGGGGGCAGAGAATTCACCCCAAGGCCACGCTTGTGAGTCTGTATCATAACACGCATGCACAACAGCACTGCACAAAGTTTATAAACGTCACCTTAACTCTGATGGTTCCTAACGTTTAAAGGCCCCAAGGGGTGCAACTTGGAGCTGGGGTACCGCTGAGCTCTCTGTCTCTCCAGCCTGGGCTCCCTCACACTGCTGCTGGGAGGAGATGCAGCCTGCTCCCGTCCCTGCACTCACACAAACCTTGCACAGGCAGGGACACACCCAGCTGCAGGGACCAGGAAGCTTCTCCCCAGCTCCCCAGCCTAGGTCCCCAGTGCTGCAGCGACTTGCCCTGGCCAAAAGCCTGACGGGATCACTTTATTACCCAGTCTGCTCCTCCCTCCAAGTGGAGAGGATCATGCACCAGTCTCTGGTCCTGAGCAGGTGCCCCAACCACATCTAGCAAAACGAAGAGTTTTAGGGGGAAATAGAACACACATTGATTAACTATGCAAAGATAGGCTTGAAGGGATTGTAAGCAATGAGCGCACAGCTCAATGCAGGTTACCCAAGAACTGAACCAAAAGAACCTCTGCTTTGGCCTCAGCGGCAGATCTGGGGCAGTGAGAGCTGAATTCCAGACTCACTTTCCTGCTCAGCCGCAGCTCTTTCCCCAGGTCTCTCTCGCCGGCAGGCTCCGGCTCAGCGGCTGGCTCCAGCCACCGCAAAGAGTCCGAACCTCCCTGCCCCCCAGAGCTGGGCACAAAGGGGGCTAATGCAGATCTCTCCCCCATACAGACCCGGCTGGGGCAGCAGCAGCAGCCCAGGCACCCACCGGCCCCCCAGCAGCTCCCACACTCCAAATGCCCTGCACCGCACACACCCGCCGGCCTCACAGCTCCTCCCCACCCTCCCATGGTCTCATGGTCTCATAGACTCATAGACTCGAAGGTCAGAAGGGACCATAATGATCATCTAGTCCCACCTCCTTCACAACGCAGGCCACACAATCTCACCCATCCACTTCTATAGCAAACCCCTAACCTATGTCTGACTTACTGAACTCCTCAAATTGTGCTTTGAAGACCTCAAGCTGCAGAGAATCCTCTAGCAAGTGACCAGTGCCCCATGCTGCAGAGGAAGGCGAGAAACCTCCAGGGCCTCTGCCAATCTGCCCTGGAGGAAAATTCCTTCCTGACCCCAAAGATGCTGATCACTTAAACCCTTAGCATGTGGGCAAGACTCACCAGCCAGCACCCACGAGAGAATTCTCTGCAGTAACTCACATCCCAACCCATCTAACATCCCATCCAGACCACTGGGCATACTTACCTGCTGAGAATCAAAGATCAATTGCCAAATTCATTGCCAAAATTAGGCTAGCCCATCATACCATCCCCTTCATAAATGTATTAAGTGTAGTCTTGAAGCCAGATATGTCTTTTGCCCCCAATACTCCCCTTGGAAGGCAAGTCTAAACTCCCTAGTGTCCACTTGATAGCCACTGGTTCTTCTTCTTCTGCACAGCATCGCTCGTGGAGAACAAGGACCTGCACATCTACAGTCGTACTCTATCTTTGTTTCAAGAATGAAAACAAACTACCGCCTCAGAGGACCGGAACGGATTTCAGCTGATGGACAGCTTTGCTCAGTGTTTGTACATTTTAACAGGAATATATTGAATGATTAAATTCATTTCACGTCCCCGTTCAGCGGAACTCCTGAACATACAGGAGATGGATATGAAAATATAGATCAATTAAAAAAGAGGACATGTAAGAGAGCAGCTGGACTTGAACCAGAAACCTCTCGATCCGCCCTCAAATGCACCACCACTGAGTTCCCTGAGGCAGCTGAGTGTTGGAGCCAGTGATCTTGAAGAGTATGAAGGGGACACTTATTTCAAAGAGCTTCTCTTCCATTCCCAGACATGAGTGGTTTTAAAAATGGAGTTTCATTACAATTTCTATGTGCATGTAAACACCACAGCTTGCACAATCCCCACAACTGCTCAGTCTCACCAGAGCACAATAACTTTGGAGGCCCCACACCCAGCTACCCAGCTCTGCGGCCTTTAACCTCTTCAGCAGTTCTCCAATGCCTTAAAGCCACAGGGCACAGCATGGAATTTGACCCCATTAATCCTAAATCAATTTGGATGAAAATTCTTTGCAAAAATATTTCGTTTTCCAAACCAAAGGCATCTACCGTTTGTGGCGTCACCTTAAAATGTCTCTTCGCACACAAACAGGAGACACATCAATTTGGAAACGAGATAAGATGCTTCAGTCAGGGTAAGCAGTTGCTCCCTTCATGATTGAAAGATCATAAAATGCCAGTAAAATTGACTTTCAGCCCTTACACAGCAGACCCCACTGACGGCATCTCCCCGGGGCCGGGTGGAGCCAGCTCACCTTATCAAACCTTCCCATACCCGGGGGAACGGGAAAGTGCGAAGCTGCAGCGCCACCTAGCGGCCACAGGACAAATCGCCGGCTGCTGCACCTGTGGGCACTGGGAGTTCGCTTAACATGGAAAGCTGCCTAATGCAAGGTTGGCAAAACGGGGGTCTGCTGCACTACATCATCATCTGCAATGACTCAACCCGATAGGACACCTCCTGTGCTATGCTGCTACTAGTGACCCTCTCAAACAGGTCCCCACAGCTCCCCAGCCTCCCCCCACCAGGAGGCAGCTAGGAGAGGCTTGTTACACTGCTCTACAGCCAAAATGCTTCTGAAATAAATGGAGTCCAACTTTACTAATTCTGGGTCACTGAGAACGAAAATGATGCTTAAAATTCTTGATTGGCTCTAGTTTTCAAGATATGCTATTGAGTCAGTATTTATGACCCTTGACTTGGGAATGGCGGAGGATAAGTGAGTTATAAAGGGACGGGATCTCAATTTAAACCAGTAATGACTAAAATCCATCTTTGACTGGATCTATGAATAAATCTATGAATGGCTCTGGACAGTACTTGCTTTATAGACAAAACAATGAAGGATACAATCTGAAGCTGGTATTGCCTCATACATGATATGAATTGCATCATGTTATTCCTAGAAGTCATGGATGATGCAATCATAATGAAGCTGAACCAATTGCCCTATATCAGCTCTAGAAATCATACAGTGTCTTGCTCTCATTTGTCAGTGTTTGATTTTGCAAAGGGACCCATTTCTCTTTAGCCAAAGTGAGCAGAGATGCCTCGTACTTGTGTGAACAGTGCAGATAACTTGTGCTAGATAGTGCAGATAACTTGTGTCATAAGTTGGCAACCTCAGATCCAGGGGAAACAACTCAAACACCCAACGAGTCTGGCCAGGGGCAGGACATCAGCTTTGAGGGGAGGGGTGGGTGTGGCAGTGACATCACAAAGGCATTTTGCAGGAACTCGGCCTATTGGGCAAAGGTGTTGGGGAGGGGGTGACCTCACAGAGAGACCCGACATCAGCCGGGCAGGACAGAGGTGCAGGGCCAGGCCAGTCTCTGAGACCTCCCGGCTTTGCTGCCGCAAGTCACCTTCGCGAGGTCTCTCCTCGAGGGCTGAGAGAGAATTAGGATTCAGAGTTGTGAGCATGAGGAGGAACCTCTGTGGAGTTTTCTCCCACTGATTGTGCCGAAAACAAACTTCCCTTTGAGAAGGTAAGAGGCTCAGAGAGGTTTGGAACCTGTTCCGTCTGATCCACCTGGCGCAGGCAGCATTCTAGGCCCAGACAGCACTGGCTTCAGGTGGCAGAATTTGATTTCCTCCCTAGGTTTTGATGATTGGAATCCCTGGGGACATTGGGGTGTATCCTTTTTGGTTTATCTTTTCCTCTTTCCTCCCTCCTTTCTCCTCTTCTCTTGCTTCTTTTTCCCTTTTCCAGCTTCCCTCCTCTACCTAGGAGGGATGGGTCTGGAGTGCGGGCAGGGAGGGGTATTGGTCTTATTGCGGGAGGTCCTCACCAAGAGGTGGGTCTGGGTCTGAGAGTGATCCTCTGATGGTGTCCTGGGCCGTCCTTTGGGACAACTGGTGAGACCCTCAGCCTCCTGACCCTCAGAGTCTCAGTGCTGATTGGCTGAGCAGGGGGCTATCGACACCAAGGAGACTCAGGTCAGTTTGGTCTCTTTTCAAATCAGGCAAATAAGTCACAACCAATCCAATGTATGGAATTAATCTGGCTGCTTCTCTCCATTAATTGTCTCTTGGCAGGTCATGATTTTCAGTAATGTCCTAGGTCTTCTAAAATACTTGCTGAATAATTACTATGAACCACTGTTGGTCTCTAGCTCACTTGAGGGCACTTTATTCTGATCACTCAGTGTGTGAAATTCAAGATGTGAGAGAGAGGCTGAAAGTCAGGAGCAGTGTTTCCTCTAATTTGTTATGTCCATGTGTGGAATGAATTTTGTTTTGGGAACAAATATGGAGGTGAGGTGTGACACATCACCTGCATATTGCGCTCCTTACAAAATTCATTCTGCACATGGATGGTGTGTGGCAGGGGTGAGGCTGAAAGGTTTGGAGTGTGGGAGGCTCGGGGTTGGGGCGCAGTGATGTGAGGGCTCCGGCTGGGGTGCCGGCTCGGGAGTGGGGCTTGCGATGTGGGTCCCCGCATTGGCGCCGCGGGGCGGGGCGCCGGGGGGGAGGGCTCTGGGGTGGGGCTGGGAATGAGGAGATTGGGGAGCAGGTTGCCCCAGGGAGAAAGAACTGCCCCCTCCAGCCCTCTCTCCCCACAGCAGCTCAGGGCCAGATGAGAGGGCACCTGTCTCCAAGCAGCAGCGCCGGTGGGGCTGGGTTGGGACTGAGGGAGGCGACAGGATTTATTTTTCTGAAGTCAAAAGGAGGAAGGGATGGAGTTATGCTTCAGTTTTTACCTCATAAACTTATTCCTGTCTAACCTACGGGACACTATGGGAATAAGACACTATGTCATGTGGTGACATCACAAGAGCAGAGGATGTGAGAACTACAGCAACTGAGAGGGTGGGGGATTTAGAGTCGGATTGTTTCAAATGCTGCATTTGTCGGCTGACATTTAACAGCAACGCTTAGCTAACACAATGGAGAAAGGAATTCTCTGCTAAAGATTCAACCTGCCCTTTGGCCAACTCCACCCCTTCCCTGACCGGAGTGTGCTCAGAACACCTCTCCCGCCAGCCTCCCCCCCCCCACACACACAAGCCCACAGCTGGGCACCCAGCACAAAGCAAGGGAGGGGGTTGCTTGGCTTGTTTTACTTTTTACTTTTCAAAAGGCTTTTTAAAAAGCATTTTCTGCCCCTGTTCCCCATGGTGAGGAAGCAGATGGTTAGTTAAACAAAAGTTAAACAAAAGTTAAAAGGTAGAGTGACTAAAATGAAATCCCTGCAAGTTGCATGGGCCCTTTTTAAAGACACCATAATAGAGGCCCAACTTCAATGTATACCCCAAATTAAGAAACACAGTAAAAGAACTAAAAAAGAGCCATCGTGGCTTAACAACCATGTAAAAGAAGCAGTGAGAGATAAAAAGACTTCCTTTAAAAAGTGGACGTCAAATCCTAGTGAGGCAAATAGAAAGGAGCATAAACACAGCCAACTTAAGTGCAAGAGTGTAATAAGAAAAGCCAAAGAGGAGTTTGAAGAACGGCTAGCCAAAAACTCCAAAGGTAATAACAAAATGTTTTTTAAGTACATCAGAAGCAGGAAGCCTGCTAAACAACCAGTGGGGCCCCTTGACGATCAAAATACAAAAGGAGCGCTTAAAGACGATAAAGTCATTGCGGAGAATCTAAATGAATTCTTTGCTTCAGTCTTCACGGCTGAGGATGTTAGGGAGATTCCCAAACCTGAGCTGGCTTTTGTAGGTGACAAATCTGAGGAACTGTCACAGATTGAAGTGTCACTAGAGGAGGTTTTGGAATTAATTGATAAACTCAACATTAACAAGTCACCGGGACCAGATGGCATTCACCCAAGAGTTCTGAAAGAACTCAAATGTGAAGTTGCGGAACTATTAACTAACGTTTGTAACCTGTCCTTTAAATCTGCTTCGTACCCAATGATTGGAAGTTAGCTAATGTAACGCCAATATTTAAAAAGGGCTCTAGAGGTGATCCCGGCAATTACAGACCGGTAAGTCTAACGTCGGTACGGGGCAAATTAGTTGAAACAATAGTTAAGAATAAAATTGTCAGACACATAGAAAAACATAAATTATTGAGCAGTGGTCAACATGGTTTCTGTAAAGGGAAATCGTGTCTTACTAATCTATTAGAGTTCTTTGAAGGGGTCAACAAACATGTGGACAAGGGGGATCCGGTGGACATAGTGTACTTGGATTTCCTGAAAGCCTTTGACAAGGTCCTCACCAAAGGCTCTTACGTAAATTAAGTTGTCATGGGATAAAAGGGAAGGTCCTTTCATGGATTGAGAACTGGTTAAAAGACAGGGAACAAAGGGTAGGAATTAATGGTAAATTCTCAGAATGGAGAGGGGTAACTAGTGGTGTTCCCAAGGGTCAGTCCTAGGACCAATCCTATTCAATTTATTCATAAATGATCTGGAGAAAGGGGTAAACAGTGAGGTGGCAAAGTTTACAGATGATACTAAACTACTCAAGATAGTTAAGCAGATTGTGAAGAACTTCAAAAGCTCTCACAAAACTAAGTGATTGGGCAACAAAATGGCAAATGAAATTTAATGTGGATAAATGTAAAGTAATGCACATTGGGAAAAATAACCCCAACTATACATACAATATGATGGGGGCTAATTTAGCTACAACGCCAGGAAAAGATCTTGGAGTCATTGTGGATAGTTCTCTGAAGATGTCCACGCAGTGTGCAGAGGCGATCAAAAGCAAACAGGATGTTAGGAATCGTTAAAAAGGGGATAGAGAACAAGACGGAGAATATAGTATTGCCCTTATATAAATCCATGGTACGCCCACATCTCGAATACTCTGTACAGATGTGGTCTCTCACCTCAAAAAAGATATTCTAGCACTAGAAAAGGTTCAGAAAAGGGCAACTAATATGATTAGGGGTTTGGAGAGGGCCCCATATGAGGAAAGATTAAAGAGGCTAGGACTCTTCAGCTTGGAAAAGAGGAGACTAAGGGGGGATATGACAGAGGTATATAAAGTCATGAGTGACATTGAGAAAGTGGATAAGGAAAAGTTATTTACTTATTCCCATAATACAAGAACTAGAGGTCACCAAATGAAATTAATAGGCAGCAGGTTTAAAACAAATAAAAGGAAGTTCTTCTTCATGCAGCGCACAGTCAACTTGTGGAACTCCTTACCTGAGGAGGTTGTGAAGGCTAGGACTATAACAATGTTTAAAAGGGAACTGGATAAATTCATGGTGGCTAAGTCCATAAATGGCTATTAGCGAGGATGGGTAAGAATGGTGTCCCTAGCCTCTGTTTGTCAGAGGATGGAGATGGATGGCAGGAGGAAGATCACTTGATCAATGCCTGTTAGGTTCACTCCCTCTGGGGCACCTGGCATTGGCCACTGTCGGTAGACAGATACTGGGCTAGATGGACCTTTGGTCTGACCCGGTACGGCCTTTCTTATGTTCTTATGTTTTCCACTGCCCAGGAGACCCAGCCAGGAAGTGATGTGCTGGAGATATGTTGGGAAAAGGAACTGTCTGAATTGCCAAGGCAGGAAGCCAACAATCTACAGCAACATCATTAACCACAAACTCACTCTAAGCATGCTCCAGCCAGAAGGGAAATGGGCAGGGATTCTCGCTGTTCAGCCATGGCCACACATACAGAGATGCACAGCAGTGAGGGTGCTGGGCAAGCTGGTCTGAGCGAACAATTGGAAATGATCCTTCCGTTAGAACAGAACCAGAGTGTAGAAAGGCCCCTGTGTTAAGTGGTTGAGGCTGAGGCCTTTGGAAGCTGGCCTACGATACCATAGGGATCTTTCTGTGGAGGTTTGATTCTTGCCAGCTAGGGGAAGCTGGTGTGTGGTGTCTTTGTGGCTGCACTTTCAGTGATGCAGGTTTTTCTATCCCATTGTTCCGGGGTCATCCTACTAGATTGCCAGCTGCTTTTCAGCTGCAGTGTGGAGACTGTTTGTGTGTGTGGAGAGACAGTGTGTGTGTGTGTTGGGGAAGAGTGAGTCTGTTGAGGTAGGTAGGAGCGGATCATTATTATCCCTACTTGAAAGAGGGAGACGCTCAGGCTGAGAAAGGAGAATTAACTTGTCTTAGGTCACAAAGCCAGTCAATGGCTGAACTGGTAATAGGACCCCCAGAGCCCTGATTTTCAAATTAACCGTCGGATCTTGAATTTCATACATTGAATGACCTCAATAAAGTGCTCTTAGATGAGCTCCAGTCCAACACGTGTGCACAGCAATTATTCAGCCAGTGTTTTAGAAGAACTGCAATGTTAGAGAGAATCATGAACTGCTCAGAGACCACTAATGCAGAGAAGCAGCAAAATTTGTCAAACATATAACTGGTTATGACTTATTTACTTGGTCTTAAAAGAGAACAACAAGGACCTGAGTCTCCTCCCTGTCAATAACCTCCTGCTCAGCCAATCAGGGTAGAGACTGAGGAGGGGAGGCTGAGGGGTCTCACCAGAGAGCTCAAAGGATGGCCCAGGTCACTGGCGGGGATCACTGCCCCAGCACTACTGCAGCTCCACAGTTTGGGGTGGACCTCCCACAGTGAGAGCTGCCAAGCACTCCCCCGCAACACACAGACACGCGCACACACACACACACACACCCCTCCTGGTGTTGGGAGGGGAACAGGAGAAAGGACAAAAGAAGCAAGAGAGGAAGAGAAAGCGGGGGGGGGGGGAATGGAGGAAAAGTTGAAACAAAAAGGACAAACCCTAATGTCCCCAGTGATTCTAAGGGACAAAATCCCAGCTGTGGAATAAAATTCTGCCTCCTTTAGATCATGCTTTCCATGAATTCAGCTGTCACCAGAATGATCAGACCGAACAGTTTCAAACCTCGAGGAGGCTCTAACCCTCTAAACAGGGACATCTGTTTTCTAGTAAAATCACTAAAAGGAAGGAGAAAACTCAAAAGAGGTTCCTCCTGGCGCTCAGGTACGTGAACCCCAATACTCCCCCAGTCCTCAAAGAGAGACCTGGAGAAGGAGACTTGCTGAAGCAAAGCCACAGGGTCTCTGAGGTTTCCCTGGCCCCTCGCCCCTGTCCTGCCTGGCTGATGTCAGCATCTCTCTGTGAGGTCACCACCTCCCCACCACCTTTGGCCAATAGTCTGAGCCCCTGCAAAAGGCCTTTGTGATGTCACTGCCACACCCCTCCCTTGCTGGGCTAATGTCCTGCCCCTGGCCAGGCACTTTGGAGGTTTGAGCTATTCCCTGTGGATCACCCCACTCAAGGAGCCATTCTAGGAAGCAAGCCGGCTAGACAGTAAAACATCAGACGCTGCTCCCAATGCTACAGTTAGTTTTCCAGAAATTAGTTGACTTTATGGCCAGAAGAGACCATTAGAGCATCTAATCTGACCCCTGCATATCACAGGCCTCCTGTATGACACAAGAGCTACTTTTGGGGTAAACACATTCCAGAAAGGCATCTAGTCTTCATGAAATGACGTCACGAGATGGAGAATGCACCAATTTCCTTGGTAGCTTGTTCCTGTGGTGAATCATCCTCACTGTTGAATATTTGTGCCTTAATTGTAATATGAATTTGTCTCTTTTCACCTTCCAGCCATTGGGTTTTTTAATGCCTTTCTCTGCTACATTAAAGAGCCCTTTAATAGCCAATCTTTTCTCTCCATTAAGGCACTTCAACGTTTCAGTGAAGTCACCTTTCAATCTTCTTTTGAGAAGCTAAACAGGTTGAGCTCTTTCCAGAACATTTGGTGGCTCTTTGCTGCCTCAACTCCAATTTCACCATCTTTTTTTCAAATGAGGACACACCAAAACTGGAGTAGTATTCCATCAGTCTGACTGATACATGTCTGTAACCGTATAGATTACCGTTGCGACCGCTGTCCTATTTGTAGCCAATATTGTAGAAAGGTTGTAGCGTAAGGGGTCTATGGAGAGGTTCTGATTGGCTGATTATAATTCTGCTATTTCTAGATGTGTATCATTTTTATAGTTGACATTATGAATTCCTGCTCATTTCCCCACTGGCTGGAGCATGGCTAGAGTGTGTCTGTGGTTAATGATGTTGCTATAGATTGTTCAATTCCTGCCTTGGCAATTCAGACAGTCCCTTTTCCCAACATAGCTCCAGCACATCATTAGTTCCAATAACAGGGGCAGCTTTTCTCTGAGGCACTGAGATTTTTTGGGGAGTTGGTGGCTCCTTTCTTTCCTCACCCTGGAGTAAACTCATAAGAACATAAGAACATAAGATGGCCGTACCGGGTCAGTCCAAAGGTCCATCTAGCCCAGTATCTGTCTACCGACAGTGGCCAATGCCAGGTGCTCCAGAGGGAGTGAACCTAACAGGCAATGATCAAGTGATCTCTCCAGCCATCCATCTCCATCCTCTGACGAACAGAGGCTAGGGACACCATTCTTACCCATCCTGCTAATAGCCATCTATGGACTTAGCCACCATGAATTTATCCAGTCCCCTTTTAAAAATTGTTATAGTCCTAGCCTTCACAACCTCCTCAGGTAAGGAGTTCCACAATTGACTGTGCGCTGCGTGAAGAAGAACTTCCTTTTATTTGTTTTAAACCTGCTGCCTATTAATTTCATTTGGTGACCCCTAGTTCTTGTATTATGGGAATAAGTAAATAACTTTTCCTTATCCACTTTCTCAACATCACTCATGATTTTATATACCTCTATCATATCCCACCTTAGTCTTCTCTTTGCCAACCTTAGTCTTCTCTTTTCCAACTCAGCTTTTTATTCCATGGTTCACGTTTTATGGAATAACAACATCAGCATGAAGAAAGAGGAGAGTGAATATCTCACTGTCAGGGCTGAAGGTGGTCACGTCCTCTCTGTTTGACCATCGCCATTGCAGGAGAGAAGGTTTCAATGGAATCGAATGCCCTGGCTCAGACAAGAGACACAGGGAGGTTTTGCTGTTCATGGATCCATGCAAAGGAAATTGTGTCTCTGTGTGAAACTGAGGAGGGACATGAAATGCCCACAGGGTAGCGCAATGCCCTAAGCTAAGGCAGGAGGGTGAAGGAATCGGGCTGAGGAATGACTGACGTGGACTCACCTGGGATTGAAATGACATTTGTTTCTGACAGGCAGTGAGAAACTGACATTAATTCAGATGCGGGGTTGAGGCTTCTTTAGCTCCTTGTAGAACTTGAACTTGATTTCCCAGAAGGGAGAAAGCGAAAGTCTGGGCTGCCTTGAGTCCCTGGCTGGGTCTCCTGGGCAGTGGAAAACATCCCTTGTTTGGCCCTGCCAAGGGGATCGTGGAGGCTGAGACGCCCCTCGGCTTGGATCAAAGCAGGAGTTGGATGGAATTTATCACACAACCCTCCCTGCTCCCCAGAGCCCCACGGGGAGAAGCTAGAGAAGGGGGAGTCATTCCTCCCCTGCGCTCCCAGAAGAGCTGCTAGCAGGGCCGCCCAGAGGCGGGGTCAAGTGGGGCAATTTGCCCCAGGCCCTGGGTCTTGCAGGGGCCCCCACAAGCAGGAGCGTAGCTAGGGAGGAGCAGGGGGGGGCTGCTGCTCCCCCACTGAGCACATTCCCCCAAAGTGGCCCCTTAGTAGGAATTTGGAATAAGGTGGAAAGATCTGGAATTTCCCCCCACACACACACACACCTCCTGGGGTGGCAGGGGGTGCAGGTGGAGGGGCAGAGCCCAGGGCTGGGGTGGTGGTGGGGGGTGTCGGTGGGAGAGCAGTAGGGGGGAAAGGGCGGAGCCAAGAGCTGGGGCAGCATAGGGTATGTGGGGGGCAGAGCCCAGGGCTGGGGTGGCAGGGAGGTGCAGTGGGGAGCCCAGGGCTTGGGTGGGGGCAGCCAAAATTTTTTTTTGCTTGGGACGGCAAAAAACCTAGAGCTGGCCCTGCCTCCACGCACTGTGAGGTAGGTAGGAGCAGATCATTATTATCCCTACTTGAAAGAGGGAGAAGCTAAGGCTGAGAAAGGAGAACTGACTTGTCTGAGGTCACACAGCCAGTCAGTGGCAGAGTTGGGAATAGGACCCAAGAGCCCTGATTTTCAAACTAACAATCGGATCTTGAATTTCAGACATTGAATGACCTGAATAAAATGCTCTCAGATGAGCTCCAGACCAACAACAGTGCACAGGAATTATTCAGCCAGTATTTGAGGAGAATCATGTTAGAGAGAATCATGAACTGCTCAGAGACCATTAATGCAGAGAAGCAGCAAAATTTGTCAAACATAGAACTGGTTCTGACTTATTTCCTTGGTCTTGAAAGAGAACAAGGACCTGAGTCTCCTCCCTGTCAATAACCCCCTGCTCAGCCAATCAGGGTAGAGACTGAGGAGGGGAGGCTGAGGGTTCTCACCAGAGAGCCCAAAGGATGGCCCAGGTCACTGGCGGGGATCAAATAAAATTCAGAATAAAATTCTGCCTCCTTAAGCTCGTGTTTTCCATGCCTAGAATTCAACTGTCACCAGATGGATCAGACTGAACAGGTTTCAAACCTCAAGGAGGCTCTTACCTTCTAAACAGGGTCGGCAGTTTTCTAGTAAAATCACTAAAAGGGAAAGAGAAAACTCGAAAGAGGATCCTCCTGGCGCTCAGGTACGTGAACCCCAATACTCCCTCAGTCCTCAAAGAGAGACCTGGAGAAGGAGACTTGCTGACGCAAAGGCACAGGGGTCTCTGTGGTTGTGAAATTGGAGCTGGGGCAGCAAAGAGCCACCAAAGGTTCTGAGGGCTGGAGAAAAATGCCTTCTAGTGAGCTATTGAAAGAGCTCAACCTGTTTAGCTTCTCAAAAGAAGATTGAAAGGTGACTTCATTGAAGTGTTGAAGTGCCTTAATGGAGAGAAAAGATTGGCTATTAAAGGGCTCTTTAATGTAGCAGAGAAAGGCATAAAAAAAGCCAATGGCTGGAAGGTGAAAAGAGACAAATTCATATTACAACTAAGGCACAAATATTCAACAGCAAGGATGATTCACCACAGGAACAAGCTACCAAGGAAAGTGGTGGATTCTCCATCTCCTGATGTCATTTCATGAAGACAAGATGCCTTTCTATAATGTATTTGCCCCCAAAGTAGCTATTGTGCTATACAGGAGGCCTGTGATATGCAGGGGGTCAGATTAGATGCTCTAATGGTCTCTTCTGGCCATAAAGTCGACTAATTTCTGAAAAACTGAGTGTAGCATTGGGAGCAGCGTCTGCTGTTTCCCTGTCTAGCCGGCTTGCTGCCTAGAACGAATGCTCCTTGAGTGGGGTGATCCACAGGGAGTAGCTCAAACCTGCAAAGTGCCTGGCCAGGGGCAGGACATTAGCCCAGCAAGGGAGGGGTGTGGCAGTGACATCACAAAGGCCTTTTGCAGGACCTCAGACTATTGGTCCAAGGCGGTGGGGAGGTGGTGACCTCACAGAGAGATGCTGACATCAGCCAGGCAGGACAGGGGCGAGGGGCCAGGGAAACCTCAGAGACCCTGTGGCTTTGCTTCAGCAAGTCTCCTTCTCCAGGTCTCCCTTTGAGGACTGAGAGAGTATTCGGGTTCACGGACGTGCGCCAGGAGGAACCTCTTTCGAGTTTCTTCCTTCCTTTTTAGTGATTTTACTAGAAAACAGCCGTTTAGAAGGTAAGAGCCTCCTGGAGGTGTGAAACCTGTTCAGTCTGATCCATCTGGTGACAGTTGAATTCTAGGCATGGAAAACACGAGCTTAAGGAGGCAGAATTTTATTTTGCACCTGGGATTTTGTCTCTTAGAATCACTGGGGACATAAGGGTTTGTCCTTTTTGATTCACCTCTTGCTCCATCCACTGTCTGATCCCTCTTTTCTCTTCGTCTCTTGCTTCCTTTGTCCTTTCTCCTGTTCCCCTCCCAAAATCAGGTTTTTTTCTCCCGCTGATAACAGCTCACGTTAACTGATCACTCTCGTTATAGTGTGTATGGCAACACCCATTTTTTTCACGTTCTCTGTGTGTATATATCTCTTCCTACTGAATTTTTAACTGCATGCATCCGATGAAGTGAGTTTTAGCCCACAAAAGCTTATGCTCAAATACATTTGTTAGTCTCTAAGGTGCCACATGTTCTCTTTGTTCTTTTTGCAGATAAATTAATGGAGGTTAAGTCCATCAATGGATATTAGCCAGGATGGGTAAGGAATGGTGTCCCTAGCCTCTGTTTGTCAGAGAGTGGAGATGGATGGCAGGAGAGAGATCACTTGATCATTTCCGGTTAGGTTCACTCCTCTTTGGCACCTGGCATTGGTTATTGTTGGCAGATAGGATATGGGGTTGGATGGACCTTTGGTCTGACCCAGTATGGCCATTCTTATGTTCTTATGAAGGGAAGGGCACAGCCCTGTGACAGAGTTTCTGTAGTGTAGTGGTTATCACGTTTGCCTAACACGCAAAAGGTCCCTGGTTCAAAGCCAGGCAGAAACAGGCTTGCTTCCTTTTCTCAGCTCCTAGTGGCCTGTCCCTGCTGTTGTAGGAACAGCAGTGATTTCTATGCTCAAAAGGTCTGTTATACTTCCCCTCCCCCTCGCTTTTGTCTCCTCTCCTCTCTGAATGCCTGTGAAGTGGCTTTCCCCCTCCCCCTCCCTCCTGCAATGCTTGTGGGATGAAGGGGCTGGCTGAAGATCAGAAGAGCTTCCAGGTACCAAGATGTCTGGACTCTCATTAGGCAGCACTCACACACCCAGAGCATGGACCCTGCATGGACACTGGCTGAGGTGGAGTGTGACCCACCGGATGCAGCCAAGTCATCTCTAGTCGCAGGCCATGAGGTTCAGGTCTTTAAAATGGGAAGAGGCACTGGGCTCAGCTGTGCTTTCACAATGCTGCCTAATGAGAGTCCCAGACACCTTGTCTATCTAGGAGCTCTTCTGATCTTCAACCAGCTGTTCAACCAGCTCATTCATCCCACAAGCATTGCAGGAGGAGGGGAGGAGGGAAAGCCACTTCACAGGCATTCAGAGAGGAGAGGAGATGGGGCGGGGGGTGGGGGGAGTGTAACAGACCTTTTGGGCATACAGGTTATATGGAGCACACAGATCACTGCTGCTCCTACAACAGGGTAAGTTCTCAAGCAGCATGTTTCTTACTTTGCCCATCTGCCAATTTTGATAATTATGGATGGAAATATTTTGCCATTGGGTTGTGCGTTTACACAGAAATTGACAATTACCAACAAATATGTAATTCTTCCAGTCCTGCCTAGTCTGCAGTTGATGGGTTTAGAGGGACACATTCACTCTTCCAGGTCCCCATGCCAGGCCTGTGCTCTCAACTTCCCACACTGCTGGGATCCTTCCCTGGTCTCCGCTCAGACCTCTGCCCCCCACCCCCACGTCTGGGATCCCCGCCCCACGCGGTCTAACTCCCCGGCTGGCAGGATCCCTTCCTGTTTCTTTCATTTCCTGTCTCCACTCTGGGCAAAAGCTCTGCACTGTTCCCACACCAGAAGTTGAACCCAGGTCCCATGGATGAAAACCAGGAATCCTGACCACTAGACCATATGGGACTATTGGTGCATCTGACGAAGTGGGGATTCACCCACGAAAGCTCCTGCTCCAATACGTCTGTTAGTCTATAAGGTGCCACAGGACTCTTTGCTGCTGTTATTACTACAACTCTCTAAGCCAACCCCTCGTGAGCGCAGCAGGGACTAGCGTGACCGGATGTCCCAATTTTTGGGCCTTTTTATATAGGCTCCTATTACCCCCACTCCCTGTCCCGATTTTTCACATTTGCTGTCTGGTCACCCTAGCAGGGGTTGCACACAGGGCTGCATTAACCCTTCAGGTGCTGAGGTTTCCCTCACTCCATTCCCAGTGCCTGTGATGAGGAAAGAGACATCAGGGCTCCCAGGTGCTGCACAGACCATGAATGAGATCGGGACCCCATATTGTGCTAGGTGCTGTACACACCCTGGCCAACACTGGGACACCCCGGGGGTTCCCCTCCATTTATCTGAGCCTCTGCTGCCCAACTGCTTCTGACTCCATCTGGATCACCCAGGAGCCTTTCCTTTCCACCTTTCCAAACAGTCCTTCTTTCCCTGCCCCCTAATTCTGCTTTCACACCCTGGGCCCATCTCCTCCCTTCGTTCCCTCCACCCCAGGTGATTAGAGATGGAGGCAACTTCAGCCACTGGAGACAGACCCAGCGAGCGCTGCAGCCCTCCCGGGGGGGTGTTTGCAGACACAGGAAGGGAGCGGCAGGTGCTGGGAAGAAGGAAACAGGAGAACAAATCCCAGGGGGGGGCAGCTCCTGGGGGCGGGGCTGTGGCACAGCCCGGGGGCGGGGCAGCTCCTGGGGGCGGGGCTCTGACACAGTCCGGGGCAGGGCAGCTCCTGGGGGCGGGGCTCTGGCACATTGTGACGCAGGAGCCCGGGCTCAGCAGCTGCTCCCTGGTGGCCACGTGCTGCCAGCAGCGCTGGAGCCGCCCGGGCCGGAGCGGAGCCGCTGTTCTCAGCTGCAGCAGGATCTGCCCCCGGCCCCGCTGGGCTCCAGGTGGGGACAGAGCCTGGGGCCCGGTGCTCCCCGGGGTGCGGCTGGCGGGGCGGGAGGGGAGAGGCCGGAGCTGCAGGCGGGGAAGGGCGGGGGCAGGCGGGGTTGCTCGGTCTCTGGGCACCAGGGAGCCCCGGGGCAGAGTGTGTGTGTGAGTGTCCTGGCCCAGGCGTGCGCAGGGGGAGCCCGGCACCCCAATGCCCTGAGCCCCGGCTGGGAGGCTGCTTCCCCGTGGGGGCCTGGGGAGGGGGTGGCTGCGGCGGCTGCAGGCGGGTGCTCGGCCCCCGGGAATGACCCGCTGCCGGCAGCTTGTAGAGCCTCCTCCGCTGAGCTTTTCCCCAGGGCGGCCTGGGCGCAGCTGCGATCAGCTGTTTGCTGGGCAGGCTCCACTCTGCTGCTCCCCGCTCCTGGGGAGTGGTGAGACCCCCCGAAACAGCCCCAGGGGTCGGGGGGGGGCCCCAGCAGCAGCGGACCCCCCCGCCCGCGCCCCTGGGGCTGCCCCGCCCCGCTCGGGCTGGGGTCTCTGCCAGGGCCCCCGTGTGAATCGCTGCTCCCTGCCCGCCAGGCTCGGCTCCGGCCACAACAGCAGCAGGTGCCCTGGGAGCCCAGTTGGGCTGGGGCAGGGGAGGGTGGGGAGGAGAAGCCCAGACCCCAGCAGGAGCTGCCCTGGGCGGGGGATGGAGTGGGAGAGGAGCCACCCTGGGGCAGGGAGGAGAACCCCGGACCCTGGCAGAAGATGTGGGGCTGAAGTCCCCGGCTCGGGAGCCCCAGCCACCTTAGTGGCAAAAGTTGCAGGGCCCAAGCCCTGACCCCCCTCTGTGTGGAGCTGGCCTGAGCCCCTCTCGCTCCCATCCCCCCTGTGGAGCTGGCTCCCGCTCTCCGGCTGTGCAGAAATTCAGCCCAAATTTCCCCATGTTGGTATCTCCATTCCCCCCCATCACCCAGCCATGGATGGATTTAGCCCAGGAGGCAGGTCAGTGTTGGCCCCATTGGGCAGATGGGATCTAGGGCACAACGAGGTGAAGTGACTTTCCCAAGGCTAAACAGGGAGTCTGTGGCAGAGCAGAGACTCAAACCCAGAACACCTGAGCCTGAGTCCTGTGGCCTAACCACTAGGCAACCTTCCCCCTGAAGGAGAGGGAACCTCCTCTGCCACTTTGAGTGTGTGGGTGGGAGCAGCCACTAGACAGAGCTGCCAGGAGGTGGGGAGGGGGGTTGGATAGTTGGGGGGGGGTGATTAGCGGTTGGGGAGGCCTGTGGAGGGGGCGGTCAGGGAACAAGGAGCAGGGGGGTTGGATGGGTTGAGGGTTCGGGGGGTGGGGGTGGAGCGGGGTCAGGGCAGGCAGGCAGCAGAGGGAGTTGGATGGGTCGGGAGTTCTGGGGGTCCTGTAAGGGGCGAGGAGCAGTTGGATGGGGCGTGGGAGTCCCAGGGGTCGGTCTGGGGGTGGGGGTGTGGATAAGGGTCAGGACGACAGGTAGGGTCCTAGGGAGGCAGTTACAGTGGGGTTCAGGAGGGGCAGTCAGGGGACAAGGAGCAGGGGTTGGGGGTTCTGAGGGGGCAGGAAGTGGGAGGCAGTGGATGGGGTGGGGCTGGGGCTCCCTGGGTGCACACCCTAATGAAATGTGCTGCACACGCCTATGGCCACGGGGGGGGGGAGACACTTGCATCCTTTCCCTGTTTGTGCCATTTCTTTCCGTCTCATAACCTGAGAAGAATTCTCTCTGGTTCTTCCCTTCTCTCCCCTCCCCACATATGGCTAGAAAATCCAAGGAGATTCCCTCGTTTTCCCTAAAATTATTGACTCTCTAGTCTCTTATTTTGCCCTATTTTCTCTGTAATTCTTAAATTCTCCTCAGCTTTGGGATGTGAACCCAGCCTGTTTATCTGCACCAATTTGTCCTTGGATAGGTGGGAATTTGCTGTCCTGTGTCACTCCCCTCAGCGTGGGTGAGGGTGAGGAGGTGCTGGCTGGGGGAGCTCAGCAGAGACTGGGCACAGAGGCAGGAGGGTGGGGCCTCCCCACATCAGCAACCCCCCCCCCCCCCTGCACAGCACAGGAGGCTCCTGGGAGCAGCTTGGCCGGGGGCAGCTCCAAGTGGGGGGGGCAGGGCTGCAGGAAGAGCTGCAGGGGCAGACAGCTGAAGAGAAGTGGGGGGAGGAGGGACAGGACACCCCTGCTGGAGGAACCCCCTCAGCAAGGCCCCCCTGGACCGTCATGTCGTCTGCCCCCCACTGAGTCTGGCCCCGTCCAGCTCTTCACAATGGGAACAGCGCTGGGCTCCCTGCCAGCGAGCTCTCCCTGCACCTGCCAGGGCCTCCATCTCCTGTGCCCGTCTGTGGCTAGTAGGGGGGGATGGATCTGCTGGGAGAGACAAGGGGCTCTCGCTTCGTCCCCTCCCCTGGTGTTTCCTGGCTGCTCTGAGTGGTGTGGAGGTGGGACTCTGACTGTGAGCCACCCAGAGCTCCCATTTGATTGGCTCCTCTCCCCCATGAGTGTGGGGCTGTGAGTGGGGCAGCAGGTCCTGAGTGTTGGACTCTTGCTCTTTCAGGGGCCGGTGACCTTCGAGGAGGTGGCTGTGCATTTCACCAGGGGAGAGGGGGCTCTGCTGGACCCCACTCAGAGAGCCCTCTACTGGGATGTCATGCAGGAGAACTATGAGAACGTGACCTCCCTGGGTAAGGAGTTCTGTTACCTTGGTCATTACAAGCTGTGGGGTCTCTAAAGAACCTGAGCAGTAATAACTTTATACCTTTATTCATACAAGTTTTGACAAGTTTCCTTGCCCCCACTTTTTTGCCTCATCTCCCACCCACTAGAATAATTTTTAGACATTTGTCATCAGTCATTTTGAAATTGCATTTAATGTGTCCTTATTGGCTACATTAATAACTGTCGCTTTCATGCCTTTTCCTCATTTTAAGAGGAAAATATACCTCCTGTAGAATTCTAAATTGAGTAAAGAGGTGTGTGACCGATGCGTGGCTTGTGTGACAGTCAGATGAGCTCCTGGTTTGACAGAAGAGTGTATAATGTTGCCATTCATGACCCCATGGGTGAAGGGATAAGAGAGCCATGGGAGGAGGAGTAGCTAATTCTGGGGTGCCAGGACATGGGAGGGCATGTGCAGGGTTAGAGCTAAGAAGCAGCAGGGACGGAGGAGGTTGTGAGAGACGAGGAGGGAACACAAGAAGCTCCCAAGGTGCTGGGAGGTGATGCCGGCTGAGAGTAATGGGAAGAAGGGGAGGGGAGTGTGGAGGAAGGGCACCCAGGAAGTGGGCTGGGTGGGTCAGTGGGAGGGAGGAGAGGTTTGGGGATCTAGAGCGCTGGGGGATCCCAGAGCTTTAACCTCGAATCCCTACCCAAGCCTTGTTGCTTTAGAACCCACACTCCAGTTTTATTTCTGTTCTGTTTCACTTATATACATGTTTTCCCCAAATATTATTATTTTAACTCTTGACCTCCCTCTCCCGCTCATTACCCCCCTCCCCACATAACCTCCCCATCTCTGAGCACAGAGACCCCGGCCACCGACCCTGAGTCCTTGCTGCATCCTCCCTCCCAGAGCAGGGCCCCTACCCAGGCACAAATGGGCACTTTGTTGAGGATGTCACAGGGTGGTGACGTAGCCTGTACAGTTTTTACACCGATAAGATGACGTGTTGGGGGTACAGCTCCCCCTTGTACATGGCTACGCAAAGTTAATGGAGAAGATGAAATCTGGTGAAACACACAGACACTTGATTTCATAGAGGCAGTTATAACTGAAATCATAGGCAGGGATCAATCCACATAACGTACCCGCTGCTGAATCCGCTGGACCGGCGGCCCTCCCGCAGGCAAGTCGCCGAAGGCTGCCTGACTGCCCCCCTCACAGAGACCATCCGGGCGGCCCCCACGGCTTGCCATCCCGGGCACGCGCTTGCCTCTCCTTTTTCACCAGGGTTTGAGGATTGCAGCTTGTCCTCCACTGTGTTCACTGGACTAACGTCCAGCTCCTGTGCGTTGCTTTCTCTCCAAGGGCTGTGAGCAGTGTGTGTGAGAGAGAGGTGGGAATTTTGGTGATACTTGTATGATGCCAATACACATCATAGTTTCCCTCTGTGGTTGGTATTGCCATGATTCTAAAAAGCAGGAGACATGAGGTGTTTTGTCACGTAGCTGTTATGGAGTGATATGAATGGGTCATTAAGGACAGGCTGGGACCAACCTACATCAATGGAATACCCAACAGAGACAAGGGAATGATTATCACCTGTCCATGGGAGGATCTCTGTGGGATTCAAGGACGGGCTAGTTTGCTGTGAGCTGTGATGAGAAGCTGACCTTGATTAGCTCTCATCCGCCAGTAGGCAGTAAACAGAATAATAAATCAAAAGGTTGCATGGAATGGCAATTATCCAAGGAAGTTTCAGCTGTGCTTGTGTGTATTTTATTAACCAATTAGCAACTGCTTGATTGCTTGATATAATTGTATATAAGAGCATGCTGGAAATGAATAAAGTACTCTCTGCTTATGATCACATGGGTTGTCAGACTCTGTCCATGCTCTCCTGCGACGCAACAAATGGTGACCCCGACGTGATTGAATGAGGATAGTGTTGGTGGCCTGAACTGAAAAGAAGAAAAGGAGGCACACCTGAATCTCAGTGTTGAGCGGCTAGGAGCCGCAGGGCGTCCGAAAGGAAGGGCGCACCTGAGCTCAGTGTCGAGCGGCGGCCGCAGGGCGTCTGAAAAGAAGGGCGCACCTGAGCTCAGTGTCGAGCGGCGGCCGCAGGGCGTCCGAAAAGAAGGGCGCACCTGAGCTCAGTGTCGAGCGGCAGCCGCAGGGCGTCCGAAAAGAAGGGCGCACCTGAGCTCAGTGTCGAGCGGCGGCCGCAGGGCGTCCGAAAGGAAGGGCGCACCTGAGCTCAGTGTCGAGCGGCGGCCGCAGGGCGTCCGAAAGGAAGGGCGCACCTGAGTTCAGTGTTGAGCGGCTAGGAGCCGCAGGACGCCCGAAAAGAGGGGCGCACCTGAGCTCAGTGTCGAGCGGCAAGCCGCAGGGCGTCTGAAAAGGGAGGCACACCCCAGCCCAGAGGTGAGCAGCTACCATGGGAACCGCTGTATCAGCGGAAGAAAGGACGGTGCATGGATATCTGATACGCATCGCGGAGCGGCAGGGAGAGAAGCTCCCCTCTGATACGTTATCCCGTCTGCTGCGGTGGGGATGGAGAAGGGGACTTTCTGTTCAATCAAGTACAATATTTGATAAAACTGTTTGGGAGCGACTAGGCTCTGAGCTTTGGAAGTCGGTGGCTCAGGGCGATAAGGAGGCCTTCTCCCTGAGTCCAGTATGGCATAAGGCGAAGGAGATAGTAGAAACTCGCGGCCGAGGCAGAAGTGCAGGCGGCCCTTTCTGAGCTCTGCCGCCCAACGCCCGGAATGCCTTCTGTGTTGCCGGTTGGAGACCCCTTCCCTATGGATGCAATGCAGAGTGGGGTAACTGAGACACCTGTGAAGACAGAGGTAGAAGATACTGTGTTTACCTTGGAATCAGAGCACACTGAAGCGGTTGCAGCTGAGGCCCCCATGCAGAATGATGTAGGAGATGAGCCATCTAACCTAGTATCAGAATGCCCAGGGGCAGTTGTAAATGGGGCCCCTCTACAGAGCGACATATGTCCTCAAGAACTGCCTGTGTGTTTAAGAATAGGGGGGAGATGTTCGGTTGCATCTTCCCTATGCTGCCTTGGTGGAAAATTACAGCAGCGTGGTTACAAGAATAGAGGATGAGATAAAGTTGTTATGAGAAAGTAGGGGAATGCCAGGTGGCCTAGCTGAGATTGTTTTCAAGGTCCCAGGTGGATTCCGGCGAAGTGGGTCCGGCCTTGGCTGATTTTGGCGCAGAGTGCCATAAATACAACGGCCTTCTGCCTGCTGCCCCATGTTGCTGCAGTGGAAGCCCTTATTTGGAAACCTGTTTTGTGGGTGTTTGCACCTTGGTGGAACCCTCCTGGTCCCTTGGGCCACTTGCATTACCTGGAGGAGGGATGTAATAGGTGAGAGCAGGGCACTGCGGAAGATATTGTTACGGTTTAGTTAGGCAGCTGGTGTTCAGATTTGTTTTTTAGTTTTGCTTTGTAATAGATTGAAGTAATGTGATGCTATGAACTGGGAATGTTTTGCTATGCCTTCCTTTTTTTTTTTATTTTGAGGAAAGGGGGGAAGTGTGGGATTCAAGGACGGGCTAGTTTGCTGTGAGCTGTGATGAGAAGCTGACCTTGATTAGCTCTCATCCGCCAGTAGGCAGTAAACAGAATAATAAATCAAAAGGTTGCATGGAATGGCAATTATCCAAGGAAGTTTCAGCTGTGCTTGTGTGTATCTTATTAACCAATTAGCAACTGCTTGATTGCTTGATATAATTGTATATAAGAGCATGCTGGAAATGAATAAAGTACTCTCTGCTTATGATCACATGGGTTGTCAGACTCTGTCCATGCTCTCCTGCGACGCAACAGATCTCCGCTTGGCTGAGTGAAGCATACATGGACTCGTTACATTTTTGGGAGCAGGAATAACTGGGCTCATAGAAGTCACACTGGGAGCTCTACTGGAGCAAAGACAAATGGACAGGTGCAGTTAAAGGAAACCAAAGCGTTTTCTACAGCAGCTTGGCTCAAGGGCATTGGCCAATATGGACTGTATTGTCGTCTTCGCTTCCCTGTGCTAATCTAAGGACTTTCCAGTGCTGTGTTTCGGTTCATTAATGAATCCTGCTATGTTTTAACAGTCTGCCCAGTGCCACAGCAAAACGTGCTCTGTGCATTGACTGAGGAACAGTCTCTGAAGAGGAGTGTCGTTCAGCTGGACCTGCTGGCAGAGCTCACAGGTTGAAGTAAGAGTGTTGAAGCCAGAGGCTTCCCAAGCACTGTTTAAAAGCCCAGGCATTGCACAGATCCCATGGATCCATGACAGTGCCAGTGTGCCTAACAGGAAAGGATATAAAACAAGACAAGGATCTAAATGCATATTTTGCATGGTCCCCTCATCAGTGCTCATGGGAATCCCTGATCATTTCCAAAGTGTATTAAAATCTTCCTTAAAAGCTTACCTCTTAGTTATCAGGTCATGTCAGTTATGTTAGAGGCCTCCGCTTCCCTGGTTCTTGTCACGCAGACAGCAAGCAGCAAAAGACCAGAAGTCTGAAGCGCAGACAATGCCACGTTTATTGGGGTTAGTTTCTAAGCAAGCATATTACACTGATAAGGGGAGGGATAGCTCAGTGGTTTGAGCATTGGCCTGCTAAACCCAGGGTTGTGAGTTCAATCCTTAAGGAGGCCACTTAGGGATCTGGGGCAAAAATTGGTCCTGCTAGTGAAGGCAGGGGGCTGGACTCAAGGACCTTTCAAGGTCCCTTCCAGTTCTAGGAGATTGGTATATCTCCAATTATTACCTATTATTATTACCTATATTCCGAAGTCCTTCACACCAGTCGGGCTTATCTCTGTACGCCCATAGAGTCTGTTCCCAGTGTTTCCTTCCCAGCTCTGATGCCACAGAGCCTTGCCTGTGTTCCTGTTCCACGTTCCCCGTTAACAACATGATTCCAATTTCCCTTCCCCCTCCTGTTTATAGAGTAATATTCTCAGCTATACCTTAACCAATCATTGTACTGAAATTTAATGAACCAATTCTAACAGATTGTAACATAATTCTCTAACCAATTATATCCCACTACCCTAATTAACTTACGCCTAGCAAAACTCATTATACAGCAGAGAGAAGCAATTAGAGAACCAGCCAGATTAACAATAGAAAATTGTGGGACATAAAGAAAAAGCAATACAGAAAAGAGTTTCACAACCGCAACCATTGAGAAGTGATTTCTTGCCAGACAGAATGCTGTCAAACTAAGTTTTCTTTAACCATCTTAAGATCTGTTTCTTTATATGGTGGTGATGGGCACTATCAGGACAGGATCGACTTCCTAACAGCCCAATAGCACCTTATTTCAGTGTGACTGGTTTGTGATGTGAGGATGTGACCCTTCGCTTCCCAAGACCCTTATGGCTGCCCTTGCTGCTTAGCCAAAGGCCTTAGCCTAAGAACAAGACCTCAGACTATCCTAGTGAGAGACGGCCCATACACAGGCAGACAGTGATTTTGATTCTTTGTTTTATACCCTGTAACTAGCTAAGTGATAAAAATACACCTAAGTTCTTAAAGTCTAGGCTTTACAGACAGACCTGAATATCTCTATTCTAACAGTGGGTTCTACCCTTTCCCCCATTCTGTCTGTCTTGTCTATTCAGATTGTAAATTCTTCAGGGCATGGGCCATCTACTATTCTCTGTTTGTACTTGGCCGAGCACAATGGGGACTCACTGTTAGTTCGTTCTTAGGCACTAAGGTAATGAATATGATTAACAACTCTCCTGCCACTTTGAGCCAAGGAAGCTGGCCTTGGGATGTTACTGCTTAAAAATGAGCTGGGGGTAAAACCATGGACTATTCCTTGTGACAAGTATCCCACAAATTCCACTCACCTCCCTTGTTTTCTTTGCCTGGAGTAGGGCTTCCAGATTCCACACCTGATGTGATCTCGCAGCTGGAACGAGAGGAAAAGCTGTGGATCCCAGATCTCCAGGGCTCTGAGAAAGAAGTCCTCCCGAGAGCTGCCTGCACGGGTAAGGAATTGGTTAAATCAGCTCAAAAACTGTCTGTGATTTCAGGAAACATTTGGGATGCCCTACAAAGACCCTATGAGCTCTCCAAATTCAGGATTGTTCACTGCAGGTGTGGAATCATTAGGCAGATGTGACTCATGGCTTCCCACCTATGCTCTGACAAGTGGCAGCAGGTCCCTGCCCAATGTAGCTTTCCCCAGAGTGTTCTGGTGAAAATCAGCACCTGATAGGTTTGATCTCTCCCACACATATTTTGGTTTGTTCATCCCTTTTACCATTCCTCTCTCTGAGATTTCCTTTCTCTCCGGTGCAGGGAGTGACCTATATCTGGATTCGCTCAGTCTCCCATCAGGTGATGGGATGGTGAGTGAAAATAAGGACCAGAAACCCCAGCAGGAAGATGCTGAGCAAGTAGAAACACATGGAACGTTATCAGAAGACCCAAAGGGAACGTTTCCGGGAGTTGTGCACTCCCAGAAAAAGAAACAGCCTGTGAGACTCAGCAGAGGTCAGAAGAAAACTTAAGTAGCCTCTCAGACCTTATTCCACACGAGAGAATCAACTTGGAACAGACACGCTACACATGCCATGATTGTGGGAAAAGCTTCAATGGGAGCTCAAACCTTGTCACTCATCAGAGAATGCACAGAGGAGAGAGACCCTACATGTGCTCCGAGTGCGGGAAAAGCTTTAGTCGGCAGTCACCCCTTATCACACATCTTAGAATCCCCACAGGAGAGATGCCCTACACATGCTTTGAGTGCGGGAAACACTTCACTGATAGTTCAGCCTCATCTCACATCAGAGAATCCACACACAGGAGATGCCCTACATGTGCTCTGAGTGTGGGAAACGCTTCAATTGGAGCTCACACCTTATCACACATAGGAGAATCCACACAGGACAGAAACCCTACACGTGCTCTGAGTGCGGGAAAAGCGTCAGTTGGAGCTCACACCTTATCAGGCATCAGAAAATCCACGTAAGAGAGAACTGTAATAAATGCCTTGCTGAGCAAAGATTTTGTTTTTGTTTTTTAAATCACATTTGCTAATTCCCACATAGTGATCTGTGCACCATCTTCACCGTAGTAGCTCAGCTCCCCCAGATGAGTTGCCTGCTTCTGCCTTTTCCAGCTCACCCGTCTTTGGGGTCAGTCCTGTGATCTTTTCTATTGAGCCGTAGGAGTGTATGTCATAGAACCATAGAATATCAGGGTTGGAAGGGACCTCAGGAGGTATCTAGTCCATTCCCCTGCTCAAAGCAGCACCAACCCCAACTAAATCATCCCAGCCAGGGCTTTGTCAAGCCAGGCCTTAAAAATCTCTCAGGATGGAGATTCCACCACCTCCCTAAGTAACCCATTCCAGTGCTTCATCACCACCTTAGCAAAATTAGTTTCCTAATATCCAACCTAGATGGCTCCCACTGCAACTTGAGACCATTGCTCCTTGTTCTGTCATCTGCTCCCACTGAGAACAGCCAAACTCCATCAGCTCCAGGTGGGAGAGAGGTTTGATTCCCAACAAGCTACACTGAGGCAAAAACTACCTGTGCCTGACATCCACTAGGGCTGCACATGGCGTTGGCTGCTCGAGTTAGTGATCTTGGGGTAAAAAGACAATTACAGTTGTAGAGCAGATGCAGCCCAGGTGCAGGGGTTGGCATTAGCTTCCCCCTTGACCTGACCTAAACTCCATCACTTTTCCTAGTCTAAACAAACCCTGAGCATCACGGTTATACTGTTCCCCCAGTACACAGCAATTGTTAGTCATCGAGTTCTCCTTTGGGGAACAAATTGTTTCATTCTCAGTTGCTCTGATGTTGCTTCACGTTGTGCTGAAGAGCAGATATTTTTCCTACCATTTTCCTCACTTAAAATATATTGAACTATAACAAAGAGCAGGAACAGGGCAGGGCTAGGGGAAAACATCATTTCACCCTCTGTAACAACAGAAGAAGACAGTGTAAGTCAGAGGGATTCCCTTATTCCCCATCACCATCCCAATCCCCCCTGTTGTTCAATTGGTTAGGTCAGTATTTTTTCTAAGGGGCTAGGAAGATTTATACCCTAGTAAATGAATTGTACATAAGAAAAGTACCCATGCATTGGGCTCCCAAAGCCGTTGTGGCCCAGGCGCTGCAGGTGGTCGCTCCTGAAGATATCTCCTTCCTAATCAGCTGCATGTTGCCTATTGTTTGGGAAATGCAATCCCTAGCTAGGTAGAGATGGGAAAAATGGAAGTGACACTTCTGTTCAGCTCACCCATGGGAGATGCTGCAAATGTGTAGAAAATGAAATCCGTGTTGAATGTGATATAGCTGCAAAAAGATACCTATGTTTAATAGAGACCTGACATTTGGTGTCTTACAGGGACTCTAAGCCGCACCTGAATTTAGTCCCTAATTTAAATCTGTGCCACCAGATTAAAGAAATAAAAGGGCATAGTTGAGGGAGTTGTGCCTCACTGTCGCTACTGATCTGTTGTGTGGTTGGTGAAGAATTCTACACCAGAGAAGTGTCAAATTACTCCAAGGAAGGTCAAAGATTTGACAAGAGCTCAGGTAGAAATTGCAGGTACTAGTGGTTGATTTTCACCCCTGAGATGGAAGCTATGGTGACCTGTGGCCCAGGTAAACTATTTTTAGAACCCGGCTCCTAGTTAAGTGACATTGGTCACCCTCCTGAAGGACGCCATGATTAAATTGGGAACAACTGTCTTTTACCATTTGGATCCAAAGTTAGATGAAGCACAGAGAGAAAAACAGCTGATTCCTTCACCTCTCTGCCTCCTGCTTCTTTGAAAGGTTAGAAAGTGTGAAAATAGAGCACAGGTGGTTCTAATTCCTCAGCATCTTCCTGCTGGGGTTTCCCCTCCTCATTCTCACTCACGGTCCCATCACCTGATGGGAGACAGAGAGAATGAGACATAGGTCACTCCCTGCTCCTGAGAGAGAGGAAATCTATGCCATTACCTGGTTCCTAAACTGCAGCTACAGTTCCTACTCTGGGTGAATCCAAAGCCCGAGAGGTGCAGAGATCCAACCCCTTATTATCTTAGAAACTCTTTGTTCCCTTTTCTATTTTTGTCTTTCTTTTATGAACTTGGAGACCTCCCAGCCTTTCTATTAGATTGGAGTGTAACGATGTCGCTCAGTGGGTGTCAGTGTGTGAACACCTCTGAAATCTACAACGGGAAGATGTTAGGAAGAATAGTTCCCCAAATCTTAATAGCCTTAAAACCCTGCCCTATAGAATCACTGAACGAATGCTCCTCACCTGCGCAAGCAGTGGAAGGACTTGAGCGGTCAGATACGTATTGTTCAGCGAGAGCTGTTTGAACTTTTTACTAATGTCTCTCTAAGGTCTGTATGTGTTCTGGGCCGAGAGGGCGAGGAGAAGTATTAGCTACAGAATAGTGAAATCTAAGGAGAAAACTGTAATTAGCTTTGAGGTTGTGGGCTAAATGTCAGCAATGATTTGGTTTCAGCATTGAAATATTCAGCTGGGTAAATCTGGGTTGCACTGCCTGGGTCAAAATCTCTGATTGGGGTTTTGGCATCACTAAATGTGCACCTGCCTTCTTGGGTTGCTCTTTTAGGATTTATAGGGGTTGGTTTTTCTACTGTATTAATCTGATGGTTGGACTAAATTGACGACTTGATTCCAGCGCAATATCCTTGTTAACTCATTGATTTCCTGATTTGACCTGAACTTTATCACTGTGTTGTTTAACCCTTAGCTGAGTGGTGTCTATAGTCATTTAGCCTTAGTGACGTGCTGCTTTCCCCACTTATTTCTCCTTATCCCTTTCAGTCTCTCCTCTTTCCCTTTCTTCCTCCTCCTCCTCCACCCTCTGGCAGGGAGATGTGGTCACTTCCCTGCTCCCAGGGCGCTCACTCTCCCGTAGCTGGATTGGCCCCTGTGAGCGCTAATAGGAGCGAGAGCCTGGGTGCGGGTCAGTCCCTGCAGCGGCTCTGGGACACACAGGGGCAGGAGGAGGAGCAGAGATGGGGCTAGTTCCCACCTCAGACAGTCCCTGGCCCGGTGAGTGCGGCAGCTGCAGCCTGGGTTGGGCTTGAAGGAGCCAGGAAGGGGCTGGAGCAGTGGGGGGCTGGTAGGAAGGAAGCAGGAAAAACAAGGAAAAGAGCCGTGGGGCAGCTCCTGGTGGCTGGGCTTTGTAAGGTACCAGACACTGCTGGTGCTGGCTGCTGCCTCCAGTGTGCGCTGGGAGCCGGGGCTGAGCTCCGGGCTGCTGCTGCGGTGCCAGAAGGGCTGCTCCAGGGACAGACGTTCACTGAAGCACTTTCTGTGCCCATCCGAGGTGGGGACTTTCTCCAGCTGGACCCAGTCCCAGGCTCTGCTGCCCCTGGCCAGGGGCTGCAGGCACCAGGGGCCAGAAGGACCCCAGGGGCAGCCCTGGGTGGGCAGAAGAGACTCCACACACAGGTCCCAGAAGCTGAGGGTCTCGCAGCCCCTGGGGATCTGCTCTTGGGTGGGATCTGGACAGCAATGGAGCCCCTGCCTCATGCTGCCTCAGGTGTAGTGTGAGAAACTGCTGTGTGTAGGAATTTGCTACTTAGGGTGCATTGAGCATGCTCAGTAAATCTGCTGAAGCCACTTCCCTTCACCCTGCCCTTTCTCAGAATCATTCTGCAGATTGCTATTTACAGGGTGTCATAAACGTATAGCTACAGGTAGCATTAAATACCCTGTAAAGGGTTAAAAAGCTCAGATAACCTGGTTGGCACATGACCAAAAGGACCAATAAGGGAAGAAAATACTTTCAAATCTGTGGGGAAGGTTTTGTTTTCATGTTCCTTTGTTCTCTCTGGGTCAGCGAGGAACCAGGGCATGGAAAATACATCTTCCCTAAGCACATGGCATAGAAAAACCTTAGAGTTCTGTCCATAGGCAGGTCCTTCCATAGCTTGCTGAGTCACAAGGTGTATCTGCCTTCTCTCAGTGGGTCGACTGTAGAGCTGATGGTCCGTAATGGGCCATCAAGCAGGCTAGGCAGAACTGACACCAACTTGTCTGGCTGGGGTGTTCCCTGGAAGCAGAGCACAAGTTTGAAATACGGGCAGCATAGAGCCAATATTCATAACATCAACTACAAAATGATACACATCTAGAGATAGCATCATTATAATCAGCCAATCAGAACCTCTCCATAGACCTCTTACACAACAACCTTTCTACAATATTGGCTGCGAATATAGAACAGTGGTCGCAACAGTGATCTATACAGTTACAGATTATGTCAGTAATGTCACAGGAGGTGACACGGTTCTGAGGGCTGGAGAAAAATGCCTTCTAGTGAGCTATTGAAAGAGCTCAACCTGTTTAGCTTCTCAAAAGAAGATTGAAAGGTGACTTCATTGAAGTGTTGAAGTGCCTTAATGGAGAGAAAAGATTGGGTATTAAAGGGCTCTTGAATCGAGCAGAGAAAGGCCTAAGAAGACCCAATGGCTGGAAGGTGAAAAGAGACAAATTCATATTACAACTAAGGCACAAATATTCAACAGCGAGGATGATTCACCACAGGAACAAGTTACCAAGGAAAGTGGTGGATTCTCCATCTCCTGATGTCATTTCATGAAGACTAGATGCCTTTATGGAATGTGTTTGCCCCAAAAGTAGCTCTTGTGTCCTACAGGAGGCCTGCGATACGCAGGGGGTCAGATTAGATGCTCTAATGGTCTCTTGCCATAAAGTCGACTAATTTCTGAAAATCTGAGGGTAGCATTGGGAGCAGCGTCTGATGTTTCCCTGCCTAGCCGGCTTGCTGCCTAGAACGAACGCTCCTTGAGTGGGGTGATCCACAGGGAGTAGCTCAAACCTGCAAAGTGCCTGGCCAGGGGCAGGACGTTAACCCAGCAAGGGAGGGTGTGGCAGTGACATCACAAAGGCCTTGTGCAGGACCTCAGCCTATTGGTCCAAGGTGGTGGGGAGGTGGTGACCTCACAGAGAGATGCTGACATCAGCCAGGCAGGACAGGGGCGAGGGGCCAGGGAAACCTCAGAGACCCCTGTGGCTTTACTGGAGCAAGTCTCCTTCTCCAGGTCTCCTTCTCCTTCTCCAGGTCTCTCTCTGAGGACTGAGAGAGTATTCGGGTTCATGGACGTGAGCGCCAGGAGGAACCTCTTTCGAGTTTTCTCCTTCCCTTTTAGTGATTTTACTAGAAAACAGCCGTCCCTGTTTAGAAGGTAAGAGCCTCCTGGAGGTTTGAAACCTGTTCAGTCTGATCCATCTGGTGAGAGTTGAATTCTAGGCATGGAAAACACGAGCTTAAAGAGGCAGAATTTTATTGCGCACCTGGGATTTTGTCCCTTAGAATCACTGGGGACATTAGGGTTTGTCCTTTTTGTTTCACATTTTCCTCCATCCCTTCCTCCCTCCTTTCTCTTCTTCTCTTGCTTATTTTGTTCTTTCTCCTGTTCCTCCCAACACCAGGAGGGAGGGGGGGGTGTTGCGGGGGAGGGCTCTGCAGCTCCCACTGTAGGAGGTCCACCCAAAAATGTGAGGCTGAAATAGTGCTCAGGCAGTCAGGACCGGATTAGCCTTTTGTGGGTCCCGGCACCAAACATATTTGTAGGCCCCTATGTAGTCACTGTGGGCTCCAGTGTGGGCCTGGTGGGGCAGTGCCATTGGTGCCATAGGATACCCGGTACTGAACCTCAGAGACATTTTTCATTTTGATCACACACCCCTACATGACTGTACGCATTGCCATACACAGCTCCCTCAGCCCCCGGGTTTTCTTATTGAGCTGTACACCCATGTGGGTTTACCAGTGTCCACAGTGAGCAGAACTTTCATAGTGATCAAGGAAACTCCCCACAGATTTATCTCCTTCCTCATTCAGACCTTCTCTAGCCATGTCTCCAGTACCCCCCATGTCACCAGTCACGGCAGGTGGTCCTAGTCTCAGCTCAGAGTTCTAAAGCCAGCAGACACCTGATCAGGTCTGACAGATCCCCCCCCCCCCAGCCCCCATCCTGCCATGTGAACCAGCCACCTGCAAACACCATCTCCCCAAAGTCAGGACTGAGCCCTTGGGAATCCAAAGCCACCAGCCTCTCTCCCTCTGCTCCCATCTACATGCTAGTCTGCTACCTGGTCACCACCACCTCTCCCCATACTTGTTTCCTTTCCACTTTGGAAATGCTCCCACCCAGCTGGAAGCTCCCTCTGCCAGCCTGACCTGCTCCCTCCTTCCCTGCTCCCCTTGACATTCCTGTCCTACTGGTGCCCTCTGTTCCTTGAGGTGAACTCCAGTGTCTTTAGCTGCTCTAGCTTAATGGCCCCAGTAGTCACAGAGCCACCTGCAGCTTCTCTGGCTACAGCCATGGGGCCAGTTCCCAGAGGCCAGCCTTAGCCAGCTGCAGCTACTAGCCGCAGGAGGGGTGGCAATGCCAGGGCTGAGCGTGCTTGAACCTTGCAACGGCAGCACTAGGGGCTCTAAATCCTCAGCCCTGGCCCTAGGCAGCTGCAGACTCTGGAGTTAGGCACTTCCCTCCTCTAGGCCATGGCTTTAAATACCTGCGATTCCCATCACCTGCAGCAGAGGCCACCAATTCCACGCCCCCCTCAGCCAGCACCTAGTCGTGCAGAAAGTGCAGCCTGAGTGATTTTGGAGGCTGGGGTGCCAGGAGGTTCCCATCCCTGAGCAGCAGCTCTGCAACAAGCTCACGTGCGTCCCAGTTGGGACATTAGCTGTTACTGACAAGGCTTGTCTGTGTTCTTTTTTTTATCTCATTGTTAGGTGTGAAGTATGAACTGTTGAATAGGTTCCATTAGTTGGTTAATAAGATGTCTACGAAGTAAATCACTGGCTTTAAAATAAGATCCAATCTGGAGCATATGAACTATTGACCCCTGGACTCCATCTCTGAGAGGGGACTTGTTTACCATCAGGGGACAGGCTCAAACCAGTCCAAACCGGTTTTCCCGCCAAAACCAGCCCTCAGCGTTCCATCTCCTCAGCCCTTTTCCCGCCACAGAAGTGATATAAGGACGTGCTCAGCGCCTGCGCGGGGCCGTCCCCAGCGACGGCCCCTCCACGGTCGGGTCTTCCCAGTGCTCCCGAGCCGGAGGCGACGAACCCCTGGGTCCCGCCGTGAGACTGAGGAACAGGAGGCCTGTCACCCCATTCCTGCCGTCCTGCATCCCTGGTGTCCAGCCTCCCACGGAGCCCCGGGAGTGAGAGACCCCGGGGGCACTGGGGCTGGGCAGGAAAGTGACTCTGCCCCGGGGACCCCGGGAGAAGCCTCAGAGCTGCCTCAGCCCCAGTGGAGCTGCAGCAGGAGCTGCCCCCGGCATCGCTGGGATTTGGGGGGCAGAGACTGGGGCCTGGCGGGGGATCCTGTGGTGTGGGGGAGATGGGGGTGTCAGGCAGGGAGGAGAAGCTGGAGTTGGAGGGAAGGTCAGTGGGACGCGAGGGAGAGGGGGGGGTTGAACTGTCTCTGTGCAGCCAGGAAATTCCCAAGTGGGGGGAGAAGTGGTGGGCGGGGGTAGGGGGGAGGGGGGTTAATTGGATCCTGTCCCTGTTTGTGCCACTTGGCTCTCGCCCCCGATACAAATTCTCTCTAGTTCTGCCCCTTTTCTCGCTCAGTGTCTCACACGGGGCTATAAAATCTGGGGCGATTTCCCCCCTTTCCCCTCCAATGATCAGCTCTCCCGTCTCCCCCGATTTCCCCCGTTCTCCCCATGAGTCTCAAACGTCAGTTTAAAATCTTCTCTCGTGAGGGCATTTTCCACCGTGTTATCTGCAGCGATTTGTCCTTGTGTAGGTGGGAAATTGTTGCCCTGCGTCATTCCCAGCACATGGCTGCCCCTGGAGTGGGGGTGGGATGGCTCAGTGGCTTAATGCTCAAATAAATTTGTTAGTCTCTAAGGTTCCACAAGTACTCCTGTTCTTTTTGTGGATACAGACTAACACGGCTGCTGCTCTGAAACTATGTAACTGTACTCTCTATGCCAGGATCTAAATCATGAATGAAGATATTGAACAGAACTGGACCCAGAGCTGAGCATGGTGGGACCCCACTCCTTATGCCCTTCCGGCCTGACTGTGAACCACTGATAACTACTCTCTGGGAACAGTTTCCCAACCAGTTATGCACCCACCTTAGAGTAGTTCCATCTAGGTTGTATTTCCCTAGTTTGTTAAGGAGAAGGTCATGTGAGACTGCATTGAAAGCCTTCCTAAAGTCTAGATAAACCATATCTGCCGCTTCCCCATCCGCAAGGTTTGTTACCCAGTCAAAGAAAGCTATCGGGGGCTGGTTTGACACAACTTGTCCTTGATAAATCCAAGCTGGCTATTGCTTCTCTCCCTATTATCTTCTAGATGTTTTCAGATGGATTCCTGAATTGTTTGCTGCATTATCTTCCCTGGTGCAGAAGTTAAGCTGACTGGTCTGTAACTGCCTGGCTTGTCCTTATTTCCTTTTTCATATATGGGAACTACATTTGCCCTTTTCCAGTCTGCTGGAATCTCTCCCATCTTCCATGACTTTTCAACTATAATAACCAAAGTAAAACTAGCCCATTGGGTCTGTGAGCAGGTAAATCGCCTCCTCGCCCAGCAGCTCCCCCAGGGCAATGACCCAATGCCTCCCCCCACCACAGGGACAGAAGCTGAAAGTCCATCTGATGGCAGGTCAGGGGCTAGCGTGGAATGTGCTGGGATCTCGGCCTGGGCCCTCGTGGGGTAGGTGACCCCACCCGTAACCACACCCAGCAAGGCCTGCACCGATTTTCTCCCTGTCTGTGAGTCCCAGCAGAGAGACCAGGGACTCATTGGTCCATGGAGAATGAGCTTTCCCCAGCTGGGGCTGCAAACCAGTGATCAAGGGCAGCGGGTGAGGAGCTTGCACTAGCGCTCCTGCAGGGTCCATGGTGTGGGGTGAACAGAGAAATCCAGTGTCCAGGGCTCTCAGGCCACGTGTCCATTCCACTGCAGGAGGATCTGGGAGCAGCCCGAGGGGACTGGGGCAGGAGTCGGGAAAGCAGCCGTCTGGGAGAAGGAGGGAATTCAGCTGTGCTGGGAAGCTGGGCTGAGCAGAGATGCTGCTGCAGATGCTGCTAGTTCCTGAGTACGACGCTGCAGCACTTTAACTACATGGTTAATATAGAGGTTGCAGCTCAGCTGAGTAGTGTGCTGCACTCATTTTAATGGTGTTAGTGGCTTTGCCAGGGTATAAAACCAGGGCCGCCCAGAGGATTCCGGGGCCTGGGGTCTTCGGCGGCAGGGGCCCCACTTCGGCGGTAATTTGGTGGCGGGGCCCTTCCGTTTCATGACCCGCCACCGAAGTGCCCGGAGACCCGTGGCGGGGACCCCTGCTGCCGAATTACCGCCAAGACCGGGCTGCACGTCGGCGGCGGGTCCCGCTGGCAGTAATTCGCCAGCAGAGGGTCCTTCCACCCCAGAGCGGAAGGATTCCCGCCGCCAAGACCGGGAGCAGAAGAAGCTCCAAGGGCCCGGTCCCGCAAGAGTTTTCCGGGCTCCCGGAGCGAGTGAAGGACCCTGCTCCAGGGGCCCCGAAAACTCTCGTAGGGGCCCCTGCGGGCCCGGGCCTGGGGCAAATTGCCCTCTTGCCCCCTCTCGGCGGCCCTGTATAAAACTGAGGTGCAGCTTCACCCTGGTCACACCCCTCTATCCCTGCTCCACCCCTCCCCTCCAGCCTGTCCATGCTCCCTCCCCGAGCACTCCTTGTGCCTACAGCTGCTGGGGAGGCACAAGTGGCACCTGTGTGGGAGGAATTTCCCAGGGTGGGGAGGGCTTTACCCTTCCCTACAGCCCCTTTGGCCCACCCTGGGCAGCATGGGAGGCAGAGCACAGTGGTGGGCTGGGGCCAGATTTCAAGAATGTCTCTTGATGTCAGATCCAAATATGGGATCCTGCCTTTACATGCGTAGGGGCTGGACACCTGCAGTGCCCAAGGACTCCACATGCAGCTGTGGCTGCAGTTGGAACAAGTTCCTGCAGTCCTGTAGTTCAAAGGAGAAACTGAGGTACCCAAAATTAGGCCATTGTTGTAAATTGAGGCCTTTCCGCCTTGCCCGTTAACAACAGTCGGTGGGCTAAGGCTCATTGGAAGTCACTGTTTAGACTTGATCACGGCTGACGTAGTCCTGGTCATAAGCAGAAGCCTGGCAGTGAAAGGTCCTGATTCCATCCCCAGCCTCCAGAGGCAGATGGTCCCCCAGGGATGGAACAACCCTGGGGAATATTTTACACTCACAGTCTTTCCCACGGGCTGGGTAATTCCACAGTCTCATTCACAGGGCTGAGAACCTCAGGGTTAAGTTGCACAAAGTGAAACTAACTGAAATGTGCCCCCTGCGCTGCACGCTGTGCTGTGCTGCCCTGGGGAGATGTGGCTTTAAGCTGCTGTCCCAGCCCCTTCCCACTCTCAAGAAGGACTGGGCCAAAAGAGATCTGATGAGGTTCAACAAGCGTAAGGATTTTTATCTCTCTAGGCCGATCTGATCAGAAGATCTCGGGGAGCCTTACAGTTTATCTCCCGCTGAGTCCCCCTTTTAAGGCCATCTATCAGAGCTGACTTTAATGAACTCCACACACACAAAGCTATAAAATAAAACAACAACACTTTATTTGCTAAGGGGAGAGGAAGGAATGGAAAGGGGAATGGATTAATGATTCTGGAGATTCGGAATAACACACAGGCACTTATAATACAAGATGTTCTATCTTTACAGACATCAGCGATAAAGGGGTGCAGGATCCAGAAAAGAGAAGCCAGTAGTGAACACTGACCGTGGACAACAGATGAAACAGACAGGTACGTATCCCTATCTTAACTCCCACCCTAACCCGCTTTGCGTCCTGAGTGCACGATTGATCTAACTAATCGGACCAGGTCCGTGTATGCAAGTTTGCTTTCCCAAAACAACAAACAAACAACCCCAACTTAATTAGTAAGTAGCTATTGCAGGCCCATAGCCAGTGGCAAGATTGTACCGCACCAGGAGAGAGAGCAGCCACCTGCACCTCTGACAGCTCAAAAGCTCAAGAGCCAGTGCCCCTGGCCCCTCCCCTCATTGGTCTCTGTAGGGAGCTGTTGCTGGGCAAGGTCAGATTCCTGCTCTTCCCACTTTCCCGCCTTTTCTAGGTACTGAGGAACAAGAACCTGACCCCCAATGGAGGTCGCCTTGTCCTTTTACCAAAACAAAATGGCCTTTTGATTTACAGAACTTATTTTAACTTTTATACAGAATAATTCGGCAAACATGTATACTGAAATTAACATTTCCCCCTCTTGTCGGTGTTACACCTGTTTTAAAAAGATGTAACTGCCGACACCTGTGGCTTTGCCAAATTATGACCCACCCGATGAATAAATTGTCACATGGCGAAAAATTTGCATTGAACCCAAATACAACCATAGTATTACAGAGGGGGTAGTGCTGATTAAAACATTCCTTATCGCAGACTGGGGATGTGTAATAACTGTTTGATTTGCTTCTTCCCTAATTACCACGGGACCAGTTAAACTAGGAATAGGAGAAGGAAGAACCAAAACAAATTGGTATACTCTTATTCCATACGGACCTACCATAGACCATTTACCAGAGTCTGCCGTTGTAACATTCATTTTAAACCTCCCTATACAAGTCTAACTATTTACGGGAAAATTTAACCTTGATCTTACTGCAGTAGAAAGTTTTACAATGAAAAGACTCTTCCTGCTTTACATCCATTTCCCTGCATAGACGAACTATTGCAAGAAGGTGTGGATACAACAGTACATTGAGAGCCGAGAAGGAAGGACTGTGCTGGAGTACTAATTCTGAACATGGCACTAGGTCTTTCATGAACCCAAGGAGCTGATATATTTCCAGAAACCCACCCCATGGTACATGCTCAGGTACTTCCAATTTAATGCAACCGCAAATCTGAGAACTGTTGGGCACCCTAAGTTTGGTACAATTCCCAAAAGAGGTTTTACTATATCCCACTTACATGACATTTCTGTTTTTTCTCTGCATCCCACAGGTGCAGCCTGATAGTTAAGGCACATTTCTGAAATTACTGCTTGAAATATACCTGCCTTGTTCGATCTTTCTTTGACCCACTTGAGCACACAGCACGGTTCTTCCTTGATCATTAAAACAGAAATGGGGTCATTTTGTTCCAAAGGATCCAGGGTGGCCATGGGATCCTCTGTGGCATAATGACTCCCTGTTATACAGAACAGATGGTCACCTTCAACCAAATCAATTAACCAAACCTTAACAAATACAGTGCAACCTATATACATAGAGAATAGGATGATGGCGGTCATGTCGATCTAGGAATGGAAGAGAAAATATGATTGGCACAGTTAAATGGGTTGATTTCCTTTCCATTCCTTTACCTGGCTGCTATGGAATCACTTTAATTTGATCCCCTTCTTTGCTGGTATTTGAACCTGATATACAGAGGCACTTGCTCCGTTTGTTATGATAACTGGACCCACCCAACGAGGACTAAGGACATGGCCTTTTTCTATATAATACCTAAACATTACCTTTGTACCAACCACCCATCCTACATCATTAATGTGGCCTAACCAAGCACTAATGACTTGGTTATTAGCTTTTAGTTGAGGAGCTACTCGATGTTGAAGACTGCTGATGGTGTCTAGCAACTGTGACATGTATAAGTCTATTTGCACCCTGGGAAGGTACTCATCCGGTGTACCCACTAAAGTTCAGGGGTGTGCATAATTCTCCCAGTTAGCATCTCGTGCGGTGAAAACCCTCACACAGTTCTAGTAGATCGCATGGCCGCTAGGATATATGGGAGTTTGCTATCCCAATCCCTTCCTTGCACATCTATTACTTTTCTAAGAGCAGTTTTCATGGCTCTATTAGCCTCTCGACGATAACAGATTTTGCGGGTGAGCAGCTATGTGCAACCGCTGTTTGATGTTTAAGGCCGCACACAGCGCTTTTGTGACTTCACCCACAAAGTGTGGTCCTCTGTCTGAATCTATTTCTGATGGGATACCAAATCGAGAAAAGGTTTGTTCCAGTATTTCCTCCTTTATGTTAGGCAACCACGCCACTTAGACACCCGTTCCAAAGTTTTGGACGCAGCATAGTGTCCCTGGCCATGAGCTACAGTTATTAGTTCTTTTCGTGGAGTTATTGGCATAACCAGTACAGGTAATTCACAGTTTGGTGATGTTGCTATAATCAATCCGTTTTTGTCCTTACATATCCTTGATGTTTCCCTGCTGTTAAAAGGGCTTGGAGATCATTATCCTGTTTTTGCAGGGTCAAGATGCCATGGCCTGCTGACACATCTGGAGACGGCATCTTAACTACAGCAGCTGAAATTGGGTCTTATCCCATGTATATGCTGATCCTAACCTAGCAGCTTGTTTTGCTAGCTGATTGGCCTGATTGTCAAGCGTGGCCAGAACCGACCCCCTTCGTATGGGCTTTTACTTTGAACTCTTTTCTTCCAGATGGGAAGGGCTTGAACCACCCAACTAGAAGCAGAACACAGACAGATGTTTTCCTCAGGTGCTACCCCAGACGATACTGCCAGGACCGCAATTCATTGTGCAGCTTGTGCTGACGGCGGCCTCACCGTACCCTGCACCACTTGCTGTGTCCCCTCCTGGATTGCAGCAAACCCTGCAACAGGATGCCCTTCGTGGTGACAAGCACTCCCATCAACTGCCCAGAGTGTTAACCCTTTTCCTTGTACTTCTTCCCAGGATGTTGCTAAGAAGAATGGAGATAGTAAGTCTAAATCAGGATCTGGCAACGGACATTCGTGCTCATCTCCTGCGGTAATCGGAGCATAGGGAAGGATTCTCGTATGGGGGGGATCTTCTCAGTACGAATATCCCGATTGACCAGACTTAGAGTCCATCCCGCCAGCCGGGAGAGGATACCCTTCCTCATTAATTCTTCCAGAGATGACATATTTTACTGGAGTATGGCATGTCCTCACCACAATGAGAGCTGTGCCACTTAAATATTCCCAATGTGTTAGGGACCATACCAGGCGAATACCTCACGTTCGCAAGCTGAAAACCTCGCCTCCACCTCACTGAGAGTTTTGGAACCATAGGCCATCGGTCTCACCTGGCCAATTTGTTTTTGCAGCAAAACAGCTCCAGTGCTTGCTGGAGTAGTTGCCAGGTGCAAGTAAAATGGCAGGCCTTGTTTAGGAGAGGCTCGCGCTGGTGCAGCCGCTAGAGCCTTTCTAAGATCATTAAAAAGGCACCTTTCACAATTGGCAAGTCAAATCCTAGTGAGGAAAAGACAAAGAAGCGTAAACTCTGGCAAGTCCAATGAAAAGTATAGGGCAGAGGCCAAAAATGAACGTGAAGAGCAACTAGCCAAGGCACAACAACTAACAGCAAAGGGTTGTTAAGTACATGGGATCAGGGCCGGCTCCAGGCACCAGCCTACCAAGCACGGGCTGGGGCGGCACCTTGGGAGGGGGGCACTCGGGGGTTGGGTTTATTTTTTTTTGTTTGGCCCGGCGGCGCTGGGGGGAGGCGGGTCTTAGGAGGTGTGGTGCCGTGTTGGGGGCGGGGACTTGGGCGGTGCTCGGCTGGGGTGGGGACTTGGGCGACGTGCCGCTCGGGGCGGGGATGTGGGTGGGGCGCCGCGGAGGGTGGGGGCTGGGGGGGGCGCCGCGCGGGGGGCGGGGCTGGGGGGCCCCTCGGGGGCGGGGCCTGGGGCGCCATGACGCTCGGGGGCGGGGCCTTGGGCAGCATGACGCTCGAGGGGCGGGGACTTGGGCGGGGCAATGCTCAGGTGACGCTCAGGGGCGGGGCTTGGGCAGCATGACGCTAGAGGGGCGGGGACTTGGGCGGGGCAATGCTCAGGGTGGGGACTGGGCGGGGTGCCGCTCAGGGGGCGGGGCTTGGGTGACGCTCGGGGGCGGGGCCTTGGGCGGTGTGACGCGCGGAGGGGGTCCATGGGATGCAGGAAGTCTGCCAAACGGTCAGCAAAGCCACTAGGCAATCGGTGCTAAAGGAGCACTCCAGGAAGACCAGGCCACTGCGGCGAAGCTAAAAAAGTTCCTTGCTTCTGTCTTCACTGCAGAGGATGCGGAGGAAATCCAGACACGCCAGCCCTTCTTTTGAGGTGACAGATGCTAGAATCAAAGAATTATAGACCCATCAGGTTAGAAGGCACTGCAAGGTCCAGGGAGGGTGTTTGGGTGAAGAAGGGGGTTTGGGGTGTAGGCTCTGGGAGGAGTTTGGGTGCTGGGTGCAGGGTCTGGGCTGGGACAGGGGTTGGGGTTTGGGTGCAGAAGGGTACAAGCTCTAGGAGGAGTTTGGGTTCGGGGTGCTGGGTCTGGGCTGGGACGGGGGGTTGGGGTGCTGGTGGGGGTTGGGGTTCTGGGTGCAGGGTCTGGGCTGGGACAGGGGGTTGGGGTGCAGGAGGGGGCTTGGGTGCTGGGTGCAGGGTCTGGGCTGGGACAGGGGTTTGGGGTTTGGGAGCAGAAAGGGTACAAGCTCTAGGAGGGGTTTGGGTGCTGGGTGCAGGGTCTGGGCTGGGACAGGGGTTGGGGTGCAGGAGGGGCTTGGGTGCTGGGTGCAGGGTATGGGCTGGGACAGGGGTTTGGGGTTTGGGAGCAGGAGGGGGTTTGGGTGCTGGGTGCAGAGTCTGGGATGGGACAGGGGTTTGGGGGGCTGGGTGTGAGAGGGGGTTTGAGTGTTGGGTGCAGGCTCTGGGCTGGGACAGGGCGTTGGGGTGCAGGAGGGGGTGCAGGGTGTGGGTCTGGGCCAGGGATGAGGAGTTTGGGGTGCAGCAGGAAGGCTGCCCTGGGGCTGGGGTGGGGGGCCAGAGGGGAGGATTCCCCCCAGGGACAAGACACTCACCCAGGCCCCACCAGGCTGCTGCTCAGGAGGTCCAACCGGGATAAGCCCCTCCCCTCAGATTCGACTTGGAGTCACCTGGTGGGGGCGGGGAGGCTGCCATGCGCCTCCTACTTCCACAGGCGCAGCAGCCGCCTCAGCCTGCCCCCAGCGCCGCTCCCTGTAGCCTGCAGTGGCAGCGGCCAGTGAGGAGCACAGTGTGGAGATGCAGGGGGCAGGCAGAGACGCTTGGGGGAGGCACGTGGGGGTGGCAGGCAGGGCCGGGGGATGCTCTGGGGGTGGCACGTGGGAGTGGCAGGTCGGGCTGGGGGAGAAACCCTGCCCTGAACATTGGTGGAGCCGGGCCCCTCGAGGCCCTGAATTTGCTGGAGCCCGGGCACCACAGGCCCATATAACTCGCCGCCTCTGGCAAGGTTCATCTAGTCTAACCCCTGCCAAGATGCAGGACTTTGTGTGTCTAACCCACCCAGCTTCTCTCTTCTGGCTGGGGTCCTTGACTGCAGCAGCTCCCCCGATCTCCTCGCTCTCCTCTTTCCCTTACTTCCTTCACTTCTCTGCCCACTGGTTTGCTGCATCTCTGAGTCCTCTCTATATGCCCTGGCCCAGCAGCTAGTTGCCCAGGCTACACTCCCATTGCCATCCGTGGGGCAGCCTGGGCTGTGAGGGCTGCAGGTTTTGGTCCCTGGTCAATGCAGGTGCTATGGCTGCTGCACAGCTACGTGGTGACTCCTGCAGCCCATCACCAAACTGCGGGGCCATATTCTGCAGGGTGGCCTCCCTGGCTGAGATTCTGGGAGCAGAGAACCCCTGGGTCAGAGAAGGAAAATGGCCCACACAGAACACACTGTCAATGGCTCCACAGACGTCCCGTGACACCCGACTGTGCAGCCCAGAAGTTCTCCTGCTCCTTCATTGTCACCGCGGGCAAGAGTCTGGCAATGGGAATGGATTATGCATCTGGGCAAGGAGGAATTGGCCATGGAGGTGGAGGAGGACTTGGCTTTGCCCTCCTTATCCTCCTCCTCATCCAAGTCGTCCTCTTCTGCTTTCTTCTCCATGACCACGTGCTCCATTCCCATGGCCAGGTCCTCCCCTCCTCCACTTCCTCCTCTCTGGCCAGATCCTCCCTCTCCTCTGTGGCCAGGTTCTCCTCCTCCTTTTCCTCCTCGTCCTCTTCTCTGGTCAGGTCCTCTTCCTCCTGCTCCTTCTCCGTGGCCAGGTTCTCCTCCTTCTCATCTTCCTCTCTGGCCAGGTCCTCTTGCTCCTACTCTTCCATTGCCAGGTCCACCTCCTTCTCTTCTTCTTCCCCCTGCATCGGCACATCCTCATCCTCCTCCATTCCTGGGTCCTCCTAGTCTATAGTCAGGTCCTCTACCTCTTCTTCCGCCTCTTCTTCTTCCCCCTGCATGGCCACATCCTCGTCCTCCTCCATTGCCAGGTCCTCTCCCTTCTCCTCCTCCTGACCCAGATCCTCCTTGTCCTCCTCTGTGGCCTGGTCCTTCTCCATGGCCAGGTCTTCCTCTTTCTCCTCTGGAGCCAGGTCCTCCTCCTCTTCCTCCTGCTCCATGGCCAGGTGCTCCACTCCTGTGGCCAGGTCCTCTTCCTCTTCCTCCACAGGCAGGTGCTCCTCTTCCTGCTCCATGGCCAGGTCCTTCTCTTCTTCCTTTTGCTCCATGATCAGGTGTTCCTTTCTTCCTCTTCCTTTACCTTCTTCTTCCTCCTCCTTCTCAGTGATCAAGTCCTCTTCCTCTTCTGTGCAGAGGTCCTCCTCCTCCTCTTCTGCTGACAAGTTCTCTTCCTCCTCCTCTCCTCTGCTGCAGACACATTCTCCTCCTCCCCCTTTCCTCTGCTGCAGACACATTCTCCTCCTCCTCCTTTCCTCTGCTGCAGACACGTTCTCTTCCTCCTCCTCCTCCTCTTCTTCCTCTTCTGCAAACAAGTTCTCCTCCTCCTTTTCCTCTTCTGTAGTCAGATTCTCCTCTTCCTTCTCTTCAGACACATCCCCCTCCTCCTCTTCTTCCTCTTCTGCAAACAAGTTCTCCTCCTCCTTTTCCTCTTCTGTAGTCAGATTCTCCTCTTCCTTCTCTTCAGACACATCCCCCCCCTCCTCCTCCTCTTCTTCCTTTTCTGCAGACACATTCTCCTCTTCCTCTTCCTCCTCCTCCTCTTCTTCCTTTTCTGCAAACAGGTTCTCATCCTCCTCCTTGTTCTCTTCTATAGATATTTCCTCCTCCCCCTTCTCCTCTGTGTCCAGGTCTTCCTCCTCCTCAGTGGTAATGTTCTCCTCTTTCATCACTAGCTCCTCCACCTCCTCCTCTTTTTCACTAATCAGGACTTGCTCTTCCTGCTTCTCCTCCTCCTCTGTCTTTAGATCTTCCTCCTCTTCCTCTCTTTCTGTGTCAGGGTCTTCATCCTCCTCTGTCTTTTCCTCAGGGGCAAAGTCCTTCTCTGACTGGTCTGTGGGGGTCTCTGCATCAGAGAGACAAGGGCAGAGGGTGACTCTTGCTGGGGAGGGGGGAAGAGGAAGGACAGGGGTGAGAAAGGATGGGGAGAGCAGATTTAATGTTTCTCCCTCCCATGTAAGCATCGAAAGGCAGAGAGATCCCCACAGTGTCCCTCTCACACACCCCTCAGCCCCAGGACCCATTGCAGAGAGATCCCCACACTGCCCCGTCCACAGACCCCTCAGCCCCAATGACCCATGGCAGAGAGATCCCCACAGTGTCCCTCCCATAGACCCTCAGCCCTGTGGCCCCATGGCAGAGTGGGCCCTTCACTGTCCCATCCTCCCTGGGAGTTGCTCCAAATCATCAGGGACCCACTTCCCAGAAGCTCCCCCCATGCCCCATTGCAGGGGGTGGCTCTGCAACTCCCGCTGATGTCATTGAGCTCACGTGGCTCTGGCCAGACCCCTGGGCTGGGATCCCCACAATGACTGGGACAGAGCGACTGGGTGTTAATGGCCCTTGCTCCTCCCCATGCCCAGGGGGTCTCCTCACCTGCAGTGGAGGACCACTCAGCCTCCGTGTTGCAGAGAACCTCCAGAGAGTAGCTGCTCTCCTCTCCGGCAACAGTTAAGCAGCTGAGGCAGCGATCCCCCAGCTCCTGCCCTGGGAATGCCTCCTGCTGGCCCACGCAGCTGGGATGAGGGCAGGCCTTCCAGCAGAAGCAAACCCAGAGCTGCGTTGCCTGGCTCCTGCCATGGGCTGAGTCCTGCCTGCCCAGATTGAACTTAGGCCACCTCCATCTCGGCCTGGATGTTGTCTCTCTCTGCTCAGCACCAGCCCTGGGGGCTGGTTTCCTCCCAGTGAGCAAGGCCGAGCAGGACCATCTCCTGGGGTGGCCGGGGCCTGCTTCCCATGCCATGCGGATGGAGGGGCAGCTCTCTGTCTGGGGACGCTGGCAGCTGGTCCCCTCTGGCTCCGGGGCCACCTTCCTCCTGAGATACCTTCTCAGCACGTCCATCCTGGAACTGAGCAGGGAGCAGCCGTGAGTCTGGGGCAACAAAGCCTCTCAGCAATGGGCCTGTCTTGCCTCAGGGGGGATGGAACCTGGGTCCTTAGAATCATAGAATCTCAGGGTTGGAAGGGACCTCAGGAGGTATCTAGTCCAACCCCCTGCTCAAAGCAGGACCAACCCCAACTTAATCATCCCGGCCAGGGCTTTGTCAAGCCGGGCCCTAAAAACCTCTGAGGATGGAGATTCCACCTAGGGAACCCATTCCAGTGCTTCACCATCCTCCTAGTGAAATAGTGTTTCCTAACATCCAACCTAGACCTCCCCCACTGCAACTTGAGACCATTGCTCCTTGTTCTGTCATCTGCCACCACTGAGAACAGCTGAGCTCCATCCTCTTTGGAACCCCCCTTCAGGTAATTGAAAGCTGCTATCAAATCCCCCCTCACTTTTCTCTTCTGCAGACTAAACAATCCCAGTTCCCTCAGCCTCTCCTCATAAGTCATGTGCTCCAGCCCCCTAATCATTTTTGTTGCCCTCCGCTGGACTCTTTCCAATTTCTCCACATCCTTCTTGTAGTGTGGGGCCCAAAACTGAACACAGTACTCCACATGAGGCCTCACCAATGTCGAATAGAGGTTAATGATCACGTCCCTTGATCTGCTGGCAATGCGTCTACTTATACAGCCCAAAATGCCATTAGCCTTCTTGGCAACAAGAGCACACTGCTGACTCATATCTAGTTTCTTGTCCACTGTAATCCCCAGGTCCTTTTTTGCAGAACTGCTGCTTAGCCAGGCGGTTCCCAGCCTGTAACGGTGCATGGGATTCTTCCGTCCGAAGTGCAGGACTCTCTTGGCCCCTGCTGACTCCACCCCAGGGGGCCCCTCCTAGTGCCTGAGTCACAAGGGCTGCTGTGCCCTGGGAAGTGTTTGGTGCCCAATAACAGACTAGGATTGTCATCCAGGCACAAGGGTACAAATCTATCACAATCTCCCAGTAACAACACAACAAGTGAGGGAGCTTATTGGGCAGAGGGAAGAAAGGCCTGGGGTTAAGGAAAGAACAGGAGCAACTAGACTAGTAACCCATCAACAATCACAGCATTGACAAGGGGCCCGACCCGCCCCAACCAGCTCCTCCCAGCCCCTGCGCAGCAGAATGGGAGTTGAGTATCAGTTCTCTAGGGGCTGATGCTGCCCTGTGCTCCTTGGCTGGCTTGAAATTCACAAGGAAAACAAGCAAAAGGGATTCTTACCGGGTCTTCGGTCTGAGTGTCAATGGGCACCTCCCAGGCTGTGACGTCTCCCTCAGCTCCACTCCGCCAACAACCGAATGGAAACCAACCCCTTTGTCTCCGAGCACTGGCTTCTGATTGGCTCCTCTGCTCCACTCCCCAACAGCCAATAACCACATGTAAACTGACCCCTTTGTCTCCGAGCGCTAACTTCTGATTGGCTCTGGTAGTAGCTCCCCGCATGTTCCGTCTCCGCCCGGCATTCCAGGCATGCTGGGAAGCGGTATCCTGAGCCCTGCAGCCATTGCAGTGGCGGCTTAACGCACAGGGGGCCCATGCCCAGGGCCTCGGGCAACTCGGGGGGCCCTGGGAAAATCTCACCATGCTCGGGCAGCATGATTTCGTTGGTGATTGTCTTGCCTGGCATCAACAACGCTTCTGCTCTCACTCGTTTTCCATCTCACCACTGGGCTGGACTCTTTCCCCTCTTCCCCTCCCTCCACACCCACATTTCTTTCCCCTTGGTGCCAAACACAACACAAGAGGGAAAAACAAAAGTTATCATCACAATCTGCCGTGATGGCTAGGCTCTCCTTCTCGCATCACCCACACCCCAGGGCTTACCCTGAACCCCCTTTGCATGATGTTGTCACAGCTACAATTGGAAAGCACCCCACTGCTCCTGCACCCAGCATAGTCACGCTGCACAAGAGACTCTTGTCCCTTCCACTGGTATTAACCCCACAGAGCCCCAGGTCCAGCTAGGATGCACCTTATTTTTCTTTAGTACTGGGGTTCTCGTCCTCTCCTTCCTATCTCTCTTGGACTCCATCTGTGGGAGTGGACAGGGAAGTGTTACAGACACACAGACCCTCCCCCAGCTCTCTCTGCACCCTGGGCTCACACCTGGTTGTCTCCCCAATCCTTGGCGCTGTCCAGCATGCCTCCCCCCGCAGAAGTCATAGAATCATAGAATATCAGGGTTGGAAGGGACCTCAGGAGGTATCTAGCCCAACCCCCTGCTCAAATCAGGACCAATTCCCAACTAAAGCATCCCAGCCAGGGCTTTGTCAAGCCTGACCTTAAAAACCTCTAAGGAAGGAGATTCCACCACCTCCCTAGGAAACCCATTCCAGTGCTTCACCACTCTGTGAGTGAAAAAGTTTTTTCCTGATATCCAACCTAAACCTCCCACACTGCAACTTGAGACCATTACTCCTTGTTCTGTCATTGGGTACCACTGAGAACAGTCTAGATCCATCCTCTCTGGAACCCCCTTTCAGGTAGTTGAAAGCAGCTATCAAATCCCCTGCTCATTCATCTCTTCTGCAGACTAAACAATCCCAGTTTCCTCAGCCTCTCCTCATAAGTCATGTGCTCCAGCCCCCTAATCATTTTTGTTGCTCTCCGCTGGACTCTTTCCAATTTTTTCACATCCTTCTTGTACTGTGGGGCCCCAAACTGGACACAGTACTCCAGATGAGGCCTCACCAATGTCAAATAGAGGAATGATCACATCCCTCGATCTGCTGGCTATGCCCCTATTTATACAGCCCAAAGTGCCATTAGCCTTCTTGGCAACAAGGCCACACTGTCGACTCATATCCAACTTCTCGTCCACTGTAACTCCTAGGTCCTTTTCTGCAGAACTGCTTCCTAGCCATTCGGTCTCTAGTCTGTAACAGTGAATGGGATTCTTCCGTCCTAAGTGCAGGACTCTGCACTTCTCCTTGTTGAACCTCATCAGGTTTCTTTATCTAGGTCCCTCTGTATCCTATCCCTACCCTCCACTGTATCTACCACTCCTCCAAGTTTAGTGTCATCAGCAAACTTGCTGAGAGTGCAGTCCATGCCATCCTCCAGATCGTTAATGAAGATATTGAACAAAACCGGCCCCAGCACCGACTCTTGGGGCACTCCACTTGAAACGGGCTGCCAACTAGACATGGAGCCGTTGATCACTACCTGTTGAGCCTGACGATCTAGCCAGATTTCTATCCACCTTATAGTCCAATCATCCAGCCCACAGTTCTTTAACTTGCTGGCAAGAATACTGTGGGAGACCATATCAAAAGTTTTGCTAGAGTCAAGGAATAACACATCCACTGCTTTCCCCTCACCCACAGACCCAGTTATCTCCTCATAGAAGGCAATTAGGTTAGTCAGGCATGACTTGCCCTTGGTGAATCCATGGCGCCGCCGCCCTTGGTGGTGCTGAGTTCTGGGGGCTGGGGTGGGGGGGGTCCGTCCGTTTCACAAGCTGCGGCTCTTCCCACGTCCCCGAGCTCATGGTAGAATCCCGGCAGGAGTTTGGGGGGCAGAGGGGAGCTGCCCAACCCCCCGTAATCCAACCCTCCCCTTCCCCTGCCTCATTCCAGACGCTGAGTCCCAGCCCTGCCGCTGCCCTGGGGCAGGTGGGTTTCTAGTCCCAGTTGGGCCCCTCTCCCTAGGCCAGCGGTTCTCAGCCCCATCAGCACACCGGGCCGCCGGGTAGTGTCTGCACTGGGTGGCTGCAGCCCACAATGGCTAAGAGGTTGAGAACCGCGGCTCTGGGCCGAGTCTGTGGCTGCTCTGGGCCAGGCCTCTGCAAAGCTCCCGCGGTCCGTTACTGGGGCCATTTCAGCCACTGTCCTGGCTGGACGGGGAGCAGCGGGAGCTGGAGGAGGAGGGAACTGGGGGGGTCCTTGCAGCTCAGGGGCTGCCCGGTTAGAGCCCAGCCCTGGGCGGGAATCCCCGGCAGAGCCTGGTTCCTCGCTCGTTCCGTGTGCTGGTTTCCCCTGGAGCTAATGGAGTCGGCGTCCCTGCGGTGGAGGGGTGGGGGACTCCGAACAGACCCAGAGCCGTAAGCGAGGCGAAGGTTTGGCCTTCAGGATAGCTGGTGCCCTGTAGTGCATCTGCGGAACCGTGGCCGGGGGGAGTCTGGGGCTGGGATAGCCGGGGGCTGCGGGTCAGGATTGAGGACACCAGCAGGGCTGTGGGGAGCCCAGGGCTGGGATAGCGGGGGCTGGAAGTCGGGACTGAGGGGCACCGGCAGTGCTCTGTGAGGAGGAGGGATGAGCCCAGGGCTGGGATAGTGGAGGGCTGCGGGTCGGGACTGAGGGTACCAGCAGGGCTGTGGGGCGGGGTGAGCCCAGGGCTGGGATAGCAGGGGCTGTGGGTCAGGCTTGAGGGGCACTGGCAGTGCTGGGGGGGGGAGCCCAGGGATGGGATAGCAGGGGCTGCGGGTCGGGACTGAGGGGCACCGGCAGGGCCGTGGGGTGAAGCAGCCCATCTGGCTCTAGGTTCTCCTCTCGGTTTCCTGGGCACTGAAACATTCCCCTGCTCCCCACCGACCCAACGAATCCGAGCTGGGGCGCGGGGCGAGGCTGGCCCGGGCGCGGAGCTGCACGGTTCTCCCCTGCCCCCCGTCTCGTTTGTTTCCCGGCTGCAGGATGAAGAGGACGAGGACGATCCCATCTACGTGCATGGTGACGAAGGCTACAGCCCCAACCTCAGGGGCAACTACTTCCGAGATGGGCAAACCACGATCGGTGAGCGCCCTGCCCTGCCCCTCGGCAGCTCCCCGGGCCTCTGTCTGGGAGGAGCTGGGAGCGGGTGGCTGCGTGGGTACGTCCCTCTCTGGCTGTGTGAGCTGGGCCCGGTGCAGTCTGGGGGCGACCCTAAGCCACCCTACGTCACTGCCCTCTGCAGTCTGCCGTCGAGCAGCCTTGGCGCGCCTTTGCATTGTGCCAACTGCCAACGGGCCTCCCGGGCTGTGCCGGGGGCTGGGCACAGAGATGCTCGTTGCCTCAGACAGAGGCACGAAGAGCAAGTGACTCTCCCAAGGACACCCAGGGGGTCACTAGCAGAGCCAAGAAGTGACCCTCCATCTCCTGCGTCCCAGCCCCATGACCCTCCTTGCTCTGCGAACATGTGCTCCCTAAATCTCTTTTCCTCGGCATCATCATGTGGCAGAGAGTTCCACTGGCTAACGTACATTGTCCAGAGCAGTAATGAAATGATCCAAAGCCCCTTGCTTGGCCACGTTAACGAGGCTCCCTCCCTCCCCAGGGCCCTGCTCACCCCTGTGGGCTGCGGCTGCAGGGGCTTCCCGTTCGCCTGCGGGCGTCCCGCTGCAGAGCCCGAGGCCACGCCCGCTGCAGTGCCCGGGGAATCTCCGCTGAGGCTAGCGGTGAGGCGCCCCAGCTGGTGGGCTGCATGTGCCAGAGTGGGGCTGATGTTCCCTCCAGCAGGGGGCGGTGGTGGCGAGTGTGGCCCCCCCCCCCACTCTAGGGCCCTAGGGCTGCTGTCTCCCCGCCCCCGCGCCCATCCTGTGCGTGGTCTGGGTGTTTTATGATCACGGTGAGTTTCGCTGCTGCTCCCCGGCCCTGCGGGAGGCTCCCAGCCCCTGGCCCGCTGCAAGGCCGGACCGCAGCCCCCTCCCCTTCGCCCCCGCAGACTTCGTGCTGGTGTGGGAGGAGAAGGTGCGGCCCCCGAAGAAGAGGAGGGGGAAGCTGGCGGCTCACGAGGCCAGAGGCGACCGGCCACGCGGGCACCACGAGCACTGGAGGAGGAAGTTCCTCAACAACCTGAGAAATGCCGGGCTGCTGATGGAGAAGGTGAGAGGAGAGACTTATACCGTGGCCCCGGTATGTGCCTCCCTCCTCCGGTCCCGGCCGCATCCCTCCTGGGCCCCGGGCCCCTGCTGTGTCCCTCCCCCGCCCCCAGGTCCCTTCCATGTCCCTCCCCCACCCCCTAGGTCCCTGCCGCGTCGGGTTGCCAACTTTCTAATCACACAAAACCCAGCATCCCCGCCCCTCCTCCGAGGCCCCCCCCCAGCCCCCCCCCGTCGCCGAGGCCCTGCCCTACTCACTTCATCCCCCCCCCCTCCATCGCTTGCTCTCTCCCACCCTCATTCACTTTAACTGGGCTGGGGATTAGGGTACGGGGGGGGGGGGTTGGGGATGCAGGCTCTGGGGTGGGTCTGGGGATGAGGAGTTTGGGGTGCAGGAGGGGGCTCTGGGCTGGGGCAGGGGGTAGAGGTGAGGGCTGTGGGAGGGAGTTTGGGTGCAAGAGGGGGCTGCGGGGTTCATCGTGGTTCCCAGCCAATGGGAGCTGCAGAGCCGGCATTAGGGTCAGGGGCAGCGCGTGGAGCCTCCCTGGCCGCCCATGTGCCTAGGAGCTGCAGGGACCTGGGGGCCGTGTGAATTCTGGGCAGGCAGGGAGCCTGCCTTAGCCCCGGGCCCCGGTTGTGCCGCCGACCGGAGTCACCAGGGTCCCTTTGTGACGGGGCGTTTCGCCTGGCAACCCAAGGTCCCTGCCATGTCCCTCCACCTCCAGGCCCCAGGCCCCCTGTGACGATGCGGTTCTGGCGGGACCCAACTGCGAGTGCCAATTCAGGACCAATTGCTCAAACAGGGCAGTCACAGCCCATGGCTGGGGGTTTCCACCTCTAAGGCAAACCAAACCAGCCAGACAGAGAGGACTTCGGTCTCACCCCACTGGCTAACCACAAGTCACACAAGGAATTTCCTTAGACACTCCAGTCTCCCAGTATCACCACCAGTGCACTCGTCCTGGGGATGAATGGTTATGAAAACCAACACCCCAATAAAAGAAAATGGTTCCCTCGATCCCAAAGGACCAAGCCCCAGACCCAGGTCAATATACACATCAGATCTTACCCACAAATCACGCTGTTGCCAATCCTTTAGAATCTAAAATCTAAGGGTTTATTCATAAAGGGAACAAGGTAGAGCTGAGAGCTAGAACTGGTTACATGGAATCAATCACATACAGTGATGGCAAAGTTCTTGGTTCAGGCTTGTAGCAGTGATGGAATAAACTGCAGGTTTAAATCAAGTCTCTGGAACATCCCCCGCTGGGATGGGCCATCAGTCCCTTGTGCAGAGCTTCAGTTTGTAGCAAAGTCCTCCAGAGGTAAGAAGCAGGATTGAAGACCAGATGGAGATGAGGCATCAGCCTTTTAGAGGCTTTACAGCAAAATGGAGTCTGGAGTCACCTGGGCAAGTCCCTGCACTTTGCTGAGTCACAAGGCGTGTCTGCCTCCTCTCCATGGGTCAGTTGTGTAGCTGATGGTCCTTAATGGGCCCTCAAGCAGGCTAGGCAGGGCTAACACCACCAGAAACACAGCACAAATTTGAAATACAGACAGTACAGAGCCAATACTCATAACTTCAACTACAAAATGACACATGCACCCAGACACCATAATCATAACCAGCCACCCATAGCCTGGTCTTAGACACCTTATATGATCCTTTACATAAGATTTGGTGCCACTACAGGACCTTGGTTGCAACCATGTTCTATATGGTCCCAGATCATATCAGTAACGTCACACCCCCGCCATGGCCCTCCCCTCTCCAGGCCTGATCCCCCCCAGCGTCACCCCTCCGAGCCCCAGCCCCCACCCCATCCCTCTCCCACTGGGTCCAGGCCCCTGCTGCATCCCCTCCCAAGCCCTGGCCATGTCCCCTTCCCAAGGCCCTGGCCCCACCACATCCCTCCCGGCTCCAGCCAGGCCTGGCTGTGGCTGATTGGGGTGACGGTGCATTGGGAGACTCTCGAGGCCTTGCTGGCCCCAGGATGCAGCAGTCGGAGAGAAGGCGGCTGTCCCCTGCCTGACCCCAGGGCCGTGTGTCCCATCCCTGCCCTACAGACCCTGGCCTGGAGCCCCTGGACGCAGGCACATGGCAGCTCTGCCCCCCTGGGGGCTCCGTGTTCAGCCCCCTCCTGCTTCCCCGCAGGAGGAGATGCTGAGCGAGCGGAAAACCATCCACTACCTGAAGCTGGCGCCCCGTGGGACGTGCTGGTGTTCTACGCCGAGGAGCTGTGCCTGCGAGCGCCCCTGCAGGTCAGTGCACCCGGGGGGGGGGCGGCTCACCCACCAGCCCCCCCATTGCCCTCTGCTAGCCCAGTCCTGGGCTCCCCCCCGCATCTCTGCCAGCTCCCCTCAACCCCGACCCGCAGCCCCCTCCTACCCCAGCCCTGGGCTCCCCACCCAGCTCTGCCAGCGCCCCGACCGCAGCCCCTGCTAGCCCAGCCCTGGGCTCCCCAGCTCTGCCAGCGCCCCTCAACCCCGACCCGCAGCCCCTCCTACCCCAGCCCTGGGCTCCCCACCCAGCTCTGCCAGCGCCCCTCAACCCGACCCGCAGCCCCTCCGACCCCAGCCCTGGGCTCCCCACCCAGCTCTGACAGCTCCCCTCAACCCCGACCCGCAGCCCCCTCCTACCCCAGCCCTGGGCTCCCCACCCAGCTCTGACAGCTCCCCTCAACCCCGACCCGCAGCCCCTCCTACCCCAGCCCTGGGTGCCCCCAGCTCTGCCAGCTCCCCTCAACCCCGACCCGCAGCCCCCTGCTAGCCCAGCCCTGGGCTCCCCACCCAGCTCTGACAGCGCCCCTCAACCCCGACCCGCAGCCCCCTCCTACCCCAGCCCTGGGCTCCCCACCCAGCTCTGACAGCGCCCCGACCCGCAGCCCCCTGCTAGCTCAGCCCTGGGCTCCCCCCCAGCTCTGCCAGCGCCCGTGTGTGCAGGTAGTAGGGGGGGACTGGCCCTCGCCTGCAGGTGACTGTCGGTCTGGGAGGTCCCCTGGCCACCCCAGCCCTGGGCTGCTGTGCCGACCGCAGGCCCAGCCCAACCCGGACTGGAACAGCTCCGCCGAGGTCCTGAGGAGACTCTGCACCCCCAACGCCCTGCACCAGCACGTCCCCAACAAGCCCGCGGACTATTACACCTGCGCCTTCCGCAGGTCCAAGCTGGACAAGTGAGTCTCGGGACTCCCTCAGTTAGGTCCATCTGGGGGGCCAGGGAGGCCAGAGCTGCATTGGGAGACCAGAGCCCCATCTGGGCTCCCCTCCAGTCTCCCAGCCAGCTCCAAACTGAAACTCCCTCCAGCCTCTCACTCAGCCTCCCCCCGGCTCCTCCCCCAGCCTTTGTGTCCTTTGTCCAGTTTCCGGGCAGAGGTGTCACCTGGCCGACCTCCAGCCCCCTTCCTGGGGTCTCATGTTCCGTGCTCAGGTGTCCTCCCTCAAGGCAAGTCTCCCATCCCCAATGCAGCCAGTCCCAGCACAACTCCCCTGCAGCCTTCCCAGGCCAGCACTCCCCACTCAGCATTCACAGAGCACAGCCAGAACATCCCCACTTCGTCACAGCTCCCTCCTTGCCTCCCTTCCCCTGGCCCGACTGGCTGTTTGATTATCCCCCCCAGGTTCCTGGGCAGCGACTCCCGGGACTCCTACTTCAGCAACACGCAGAGACATCGCATCGTGAGTAGGGTGGGGGGAGCGTGGGGACCTCAGGGGCCTGCCCCACTCCCAGCCCTGCTCTGCCCAGGTCCGTAATTAACCCCGTTGCCCTAGAGGCAGCTCCACGGGCCCATCACATGGTGGGCAGCCAGATCGAAATCCCCTGGCTCTCTAATGGGCTGATTTAACCCCCCACCCAGACCCAACCCTGCCCCCAGCTCTGTGTAGAAACCCCAACCCAGAATCATCCCCCTTCATGGCTTCGGGCCCAGCTCTGTGCTTCAGGCCCCACAGCTGGTGGGAAACACTAGAACCAGTGACGTGTGTTTGAATCCAATCTCAGGCTCCAGGGCACGGCTGATTGCCTGGGGAAGGGTCAGGAAGGCTCCCTCTGCCCTGCACCTAGCATGAGCCAAGGGGAATGTGGGGGCATCAGAGCCGTGGGCAGCTCCTGCCCTGGGGGCTGGGCCAGAAAGGTCTATGGGAAGGCTCCCATTAGCATCCCAAGGCTCTGGTGCAAGGTCCAGGTGTGTGAGCTCCACAGGGCTGCGCCCAGCCGGGACTTGCTGGGTTCCTGCTCCGCGTGAGCCCTGGCGAGGGTGGACTTTGCTGACGGCGCCGCGCTCCTCGGGTCGGCAGGTCTATGAGATCCTGGCTCGCACCATCTACGGGAAGCGGAAACGTGCCGAGATCGGGATCAACCGGCTGCTGAACGAGCGGGTGTACGGCGCTGCCTTCCCGCTGCACGAGGTAGGGGCTGCCGGGTGGGCTGCTGTCCCTCCGGAGCTGGGATGGGGGGCCTGGGAGAGAGATGTCCTTCCGGAGCTGGGATGGGGTGGGGACAGACGTCCCTCCGGAGCTGGGATGGGGGGCCTGGGAGACAGACGTCCTTCTGGAGCTGGGATGGGGGGCCTGGGAGAGAGACGTCCCTCCGGAGCTGGGATGGGGCGGGGACAGACGTCCCTCCGGAGCTGGGATGGGGGGCCTGGGAGAGAGACGTCCTTCTGGAGCTGGGATGGGGGGCCTGGGAGAGAGATGTCCCTCCGGAGCTGGGATGGGGCGGGGACACAGACGTCCCTCCGGAGCTGGGATGTGGGGACCGGGGGGCAGCTGCTGGCTCTGCAGGTCCTGGTTGGTCACTGCGGCCATTCAGCCGGCACTAGGCGGGGGTCCCGGGCAGCCGTTGGCAGCTCTGCTCCCTGGGCACTGCAGAGACCCTGCCCCATCCGCAGTCGCCCCTGGCTGTGCAGGTGGCCGACCCGTCTCCCTCTCTGTTGCCTTGACCCAGGGCCCCTTCGAGACGCCTGAGTCTGAGGTCCCCGATGAAGCCCTGAACCCTCGCCAAGTCCTCTACCGCTTCTGGGCCCAGTGGGGCTGCTGGTACCGGTACCAGCCGCTGGATCACATCCGCCAGTACTTCGGGGAGAAGATTGCCATCTACTTCGCCTGGCTGGGTGAGAGCCCACCTCCTCCTCCCCTCTGTCCGCCTCTGCCCCACCGCCACCGCCCCCAGCGCCCCCCCTGCAGCATCCCAGGGGCCAGCTTGGGGCTGGGATGGGGATCACGGGGATTGTTCCTGGAGCCTGCTGGACACACAGAGCCCCAGGGCTTCTCTCTGCCCCCAGCCAGGCTCACCCAGCCTGTGCTGCCTGGTGGCGCTGCCCAGGGCTCTCGGTGTCCGGCCGGCAGAGGCAGATTCCCGGCACCCTGACTGGTACAGAAAGGGCCGGGGGGCAGGACCGTGTGGGCAGGTCTCCTGGTTCTTTCCCTTGGTGCTGCCGCGAAGTGCCAGCAGTGCCATGTGGCTGGTGCCCCGTGCCCCTGCTTCACAGGGGCGTGGGCGGGCGTGGGGTGGAAGAGGGTGAGCGAGGTGCCATGCAGAGTCTGCAAGTGCCTTAGTCCTGCCCCCAGCCTGCCAGGTGGGGCGGGATCATTGTCCACATTTTACAGCTGAGGAAACTGAGGCACGGACGGGGGAGGGACTTTCCCCAAGCCACACAGGGCATCAGCCCTGGGGGTGAAACTCAGGAGTCTTGGTGCCCCACCCTTGATGGAGAGGGGAGGGAGGGGGTCTCCCCTGCCCGGTGTCGCCCTCCTCCGGGGGCTGGTCTCACGTGCCCGTCCCCTCTGCAGGCTTCTACACGGCCTGGCTGCTCCCTGCTGCGGCCGTGGGCACCGTGGTCTTCCTCGCAGGCCTGGTTGCCATGGGAACCAACACGCCCGCGTGAGTCTGTGGGGCTGGGGTTGGGAGCGCAGGAGGGTGTGTGAGGAGGACCCCTGCCATCCTACCCTGCCCCCTCCTGCCCCCGACATCCAGCCCTCAGACACAGGAATTCGCAGGCTGCCGCCAGCCGCCGTTACTAGTGTGCGGCCTGGGTGCGGCCTGCTCGAAGGGCGGGGGGCGGGGGTGCTATAGGGGGTGGGGGTGCTATAGGGGCTGTCACGAAGTGCGGGGGGACCCAGGGCCTTCACCCCCGTGCTCCCTATGATTCACCAGGAGTCTCAGCCATCCGGTAAAGCAGAAGGTTTATTTAGACGACAGGAACACAGTCCAACACAGGTCTTGCAGGCACAGATAACCAGATCCCCCCGGTTCGGTCCATCTTGGGGGGCCTCACAGCCCCCGCCCCCCGGGGATCCGAGCTCGGTCTCCCTGCTCCTCTCTCTTCTCCAGCCCACCTTCGTCTCCCAGTCCTCTCCGGCCCCTCCTCTCTCCTCCGCCTCCTTCCTTTGTCTCCCCTGGCCAGAGGTGTCACCTCCCCTCCCCCAGGCCAAGCTCAGCTCACCGTTTGAATTCCTGACACTCACCTAAACCTCTGGCTCTCCCCTCCCCCACACAGACAGTCTGTGCTTCCTACTTCTTCACACCTCTCCCCCCTCCGAGACTGAACTGAGCGGGGTCACTCCAGCCAGTGACCCGGGGAAGTTCGGACCCACCTACAACCTTATGCCGCCCGCGCCCTTTCCCCACCCCAATACCCCTGGGGTGCACCCTGGGCTGGGGCCTTCTCCCCACGTTCCAGTCTGGGGGGCTGTGATTCAGGCTCTCTCGGTTCAGAGCCCCCCCTCTGAACCGGGCCCCCCTCTGGACAGGCTCCTCAGGGCGGGGCGAGGGCCTTACAGCCATCTCCCCCCTGTCCCGGGCCTTCCTCTCCCTCTGGCAGACGTCACAGGAGCGGCAGTGCTGCCGGACATGGGCAAAGACCCCAGGCCAGTAATAGTTCTGCAGCAGCCGCTGCTGGGTACGCCAGGCTCCCTGGTGCCCAGAGGGGGGAATGTCATGGGCCTGGCACAGCAGCTGGCGGCGATACTCCTGGGGTACCACCAGCTGCCTCCTGCTCCCCCCTGACTCCATCTTCCCTGGGGGAGCCCATTCTCGGTACAGGAGCCCCTTCTCCCACAGGAACCTTTTCCGGCCACTTCGTCCCATGGTCTGTCCCCCCCCGCGGCTGGCCAGGTTCCTTATCCTCCGCAAGGAGGGGTCTCCCCGCACCGCGGCCTGGTACTCAGCCGTTGGGGCAGGGGCGGGGATCTGTCCTCTCTCACCGGCTGGGTCTGGGGCCACAGCCTCTCTGAGCCCTGTCCCTGGGCGTTCCCTCCCTACCGGGTCAGGGTCCGGTGTCTCGGCCAAAGTACTTTCCCCGGGGTCAGGGTGCAGAGCCCTGCGTCGCCCCTGACTACGGTTCACGGACAGGGTACCCTGGGTGTTACTTGGCCAGTCCTCGAGGTCCCCGCCCATTAGCACCTCCGTGGGCAAATGTGGGTGCACTCCCACGTCCTTGAGGCCCTCCTTGTCCCCCCACTTTAGGTGTACCCTCGCGACAGGCACCTTGAATGGGGTCCCGATCACACCCCTCAGGTTCAGGTAGGTGTTGGGCACCATCCGATCTGAGCCCACCACCTGCGGCCGGGCCAGCGTCACCTCTGCGCCCGTATCCCAGTACCCAGTGACCTCCTTCCCGTCTACCTCCAGGGGAACAAGGCACTCGCTCCAGAGGGGTAGTCCCGTGCCCACCCTGTAAACCCCAAACTCAGGGCTGGGAGCATCCAGCCCCTCGGAGGGTCGACCGGGCCCCCTCCCTCCTTTGCAGGTACGCGGCCCACCCCCTTTCGTGCGACCGCTGCCTCATCCGGCTGGGTCTCTACCCAGTTGACCCGGTGTGGGGTTGGTCTGCTCAGGTTGTCCCGGAGCTTGGGGCACTGGCCCGTCACGTGGCGGTTGGCCACATTGATAGCAGCCCATGTCTCGTGGGTCCCCTCGAGGGGACGGCTGGACCTGACGCCAGATGCTTCCCTTTGGTGGGGCCCTCCTCGGCTCCTTCTGGGAGGTCCCATGGTGACTCTCTCTCTGCGTTGAGGCAGATCTGCTCCTTCGAGACTCCTCCCTGCCATCCCCCGCCCGACTGTCCATGTATTGGTCGGCCAGCCGGCCTGCATGCTGCGGGTTCTCCGGCTTCCGGTCCATCAGCCACTGCTTCAGGTCAGACGGGCACTGCGCATACAGGTGCTCCAGTACGACTAGGTCAAGCAGGTCCTCTCTGGTTTGGGCCCCAGCCATCCACTTGCGGGCGTACCCCTGCGCCCGGTTGACCAGTTGCAGGTATGTGACCTCCCGGGTCTTACGTTGACCCCGGAACCTCTTCCGGTACATCTCCGGGGTCAGCCCAAACTCGCGGAGCAGGGCCTCTTTGAACAGGTTGTAGTCCCGCGCCTCCTCCCCTCTCATTCGGCTGTACACCTCCACGGCGGTGGAGTCCAGTAAGGGGGTGAGGCGCCGGATCCTGTCTGCGGGGTCAACCTGGTGCAGCTCGCAGGCGTTCTCAAAGGCCGTCAGGAAGGTGTCTATGTCCTCCCCCTCCTTACGCGGGGCCAGGAAGTTCATATCGAAGCTCTTTGTAGGCTTGGGCCCCCCCTCACTCACCGCAGCCGGGGTCTTACTGTTGTTCTGCTGGGCCAGGGCCAGTTCATGTCTGCGCTGCTCCTCCTTCTCTCTCGCCTCGAATTCACGTTGCTTCTCCTTCTCTCTCGCCTCGAATTCACGCTGCTGTTGCTTCTCCTTCTCTCTCGCCTCGAATTCACGCTGGCTTTGTCTTTCCTCATATGCCCTCAGCTCCTTACGCTCCTCCATCTCCATCCGTTTGATCTCTCTCTCCAACTCCAGCCGCCTGAGTTCCACGGAGGCCGAGCGTCGCCGGGACGATCCCCTGCTGGCCGGGGGGGTCACGGTGCCCTCCGTAGCTGGGCTCCTCCTCCCCCTAGGCCTAGGGGTGGGGGGTCTCGAGGAGCCCTCATCCGCCGACTGGCCACTCCCAGCGGGTACAGACACTGGAGCCTGTGCTGCATCTGCCCGGCTGCTTCCCTCAGAGACAGGGACCGGTTCATTCCTGCGATCTCTCTCCTCCAGCCGGGCAATCAGCTGGGCCTTGGTGAGCTTCCCATGGCGCAGCCCCCCCTGCTTGCACAGCTCCACCAGCTCCCACTTGTGCTTCTGGGAATACATCTTCCTGCTGGCCGCTCGCAGGCCGGGGTGTTCGCCACTCCCCACGGGTTCCAGGGGGACCCCTCGTGTGCCAGTCCGTGAGGTCACCCCCTCTCTGCCAGGGTCGAGCTGCAGACTCCTCCGCCCCGGGGATCGTTCGCTGTGATCTCCCGGGGGACCCTGTTACTGCAAAGTCCTGCTCTCTGGCCACACTCACCCAGGAGTGAATCGCCCCTTCGTTTTCCTGCTCCCCAGTCACTTACTGCAGGAAGCGCCGTCCACGGGGTGCCGCCGATCCCACCGCTGCCACCAGTTGTCACGAAGTGCGGGGGGACCCAGGGCCTTCACCCCCGTGCTCCCTACGATTCACCAGGAGTCTCAGCCATCCGGTAAAGCAGAAGGTTTATTTAGACGACAGGAACACAGTCCAACACAGGTCTTGCAGGCACAGATAACCAGATCCCCCCGGTTCGGTCCATCTTGGGGGGCCTCACAGCCCCCCCCCCCCCCGGGGATCCGAGCTCGGTCTCCCTGCTCCTCTCTCTTCTCCAGCCCACCTTCGTCTCCCAGTCCTCTCCGGCCCCTCCTCTCTCCTCCGCCTCCTTCCTTTGTCTCCCCTGGCCAGAGGTGTCACCTCCCCTCCCCCAGGCCAAACTCAGCTCACAGTTTGAATTCCTGACACTCACCTAAACCTCTGGCTCTCCCCTCCCCCACACAGACAGTCTGTGCTTCCTACTTCTTCACAGGGGCTACTCCAGCAGCTCCCATCACTCTCCGCTCCCAGGCCTAGCAAAAGCCCCCGGGTCACAGCTGTCAGAAGAAAGGAGGGAGACACAAGGAGGGGCTTTGATATGTGGTGATTTGCTGAGGGAGAGCGGGGTGGCGCCGTATAACTGCCGGCAAGGCACCGTTTGCAGCCTCTGGAGAGAAAGCAAAGTGCCAACGCTGGCCACCCACCAGCCTGCTTTTCTGGGCAATGGCACAGTGTAAGCAGGGGGCTGCACAGCCTGGAAATAGCCCGGGCAGCAGGGAGAGAGACGCGGGTTTCCACCCAAGAGAGGGGACAGCTGAGGAGGAGAAGGGTGGGGGCCCTTGGTGGGCTATTGAGGGGAATACAGGTTCAGGTGCCATGAATGGTGCCACCTGCCAACCCAGTGCCATCGCTGGGGGAGTCGGTGCATCGCTGCACTCGGCTCTGCTCACATGTCCAGGACTGGCACCAGTTAGTGGCTGGAGACCTGAAGAGAGTCTCCTTAAACTCCTCTGGTCTGTGTCTGTGCTTTGGGGCAGGCGGCCTGTTCCTGCAGGGGAGGTGTGTATCCAGCCACAGCCCCCCTCTGGCCTCAGGGAGGAGAAGGAAGGATCCCCGACACGCACGCCTGCACCCATGCTGGCTAGCTGGGCAGAGACAACCACAGTGGATGGATGGTCGTGGGAACCACCTCCTCCTCCTGGAAGTCCATGCAGTCCCAGTGATGAGCCAGCGTGGCGCTTTTCCTCTTCCAGTACTCCAGGAAGGTCACGGCCCAGAAGGACATGAAGACGCTGAAGAAAACCGTCCCGGGGTGATCAAACAGGTACCCGACCTGCAGGGGCACAGAACAGAGGGGCCACACGGCCTCTTCACCAGACGCAGAAGCCCGTTCCCCCTGCACATGCATTGCCATCTTCACCGCCTCCATCTCACACCTCTAGCCTTGCTCCCTACAGCGCCTCCTGCTGGCGCGGGGGTAGCTGGACGCTCTCCTTGAACTGCTGCCCCTACGCCTTACCCACCTGGAGTTGGGACAGGCTGGCGCTAGCTCCTGGGGCTGGCACCACTGTGCCATTTCCTACGGCGCCTCCTGCTGGGAGATGCTGGGACTGGAGTAGCCAGGGGCTCCCCGGCAGTCAGAGCTCCCGCCCCCTCCCCTCAGCACAGCTCTGAGCAGGGGGAGCTCCAAGGCATGGCTTTGTGGGCGTCTGTGCAGGGAAAACCCCAGAGGTGGGGATTTCTCACTGCATCGAGCCGGGCCCCTTGGGCAGCAGGGTTGGCTCTGCCCAGCTAGCCAGCATGGGTGCAGGCGTGCGTGTCGGGGATCCTTCCCTCTCCTCCCTGAGGCCAGAGGGGGGCTGTGGCTGGATACACACCTCCCCCTGCAGGGAACGAGGCCGCCTGCCCCAAAGCACAGACACAGACCAGAGGAGTTTAAGGAGACTCTCTCTTCAGGTCTCCAGCCACTAACTGGTGCCAGTCCTGGACATGTGAGCAGAGCCGAGTGCAGCGATGCACCGACTCCCCCAGCGATGGCACTGGGTTGGCAGGTGGCACCATTCATGGCACCTGAACCTGTATTCCCCTCAATAGCCCACCAAGGGCCCCCACCCTTCTCCTCCTCAGCTGTCCCCTCTCTTGGGTGGAAACCCGCGTCTCTCTCCCTGCTGCCCGGGCTATTTCCAGGCTGTGCAGCCCCTGCTTACACTGTGCCATTGCCCAGAAAAGCAGGCTGGTGGGTGGCCAGCGTTGGCACTTTGCTTTCTCTCCAGAGGCTGCAAACGGTGCCTTGCCGGCAGTTATCTGGCGCCACCCGCTCCCTCAGCAAATCACCACATATCAAAGCCCTCCTTGTGTCTCCTCCTTTCTTCTGACAGCTGTGACCCGGGGGCTTTTGCTAGGCCTGGGAGCGGAGAGTGATGGGAGCTGCTGGAGTAGCCCCTATAGCACCCCGACCCCCTATAGCGCCCCCGCCCTTCGAGAAGGCAGCACCCAGGCCGCACACTAGTAACGGCTGGCGGCAGCCTGCAAATTCCTGTGTCTGAGGGCTGGATGTCGGGGGCAGGGAGGGGGCAGGAGTAGGATGGCAGGGTCCTCCTCACACACCCCCTCCTGCGCTCCCAACCCCAGCCCCACAGACTCACGCGGCGTGTTGGTTCCCATGGCAACCAGGCCTGCGAGGAAGACCACGGTGCCCACGGCCGCAGCAGGAGCAGCCAGGCCGTGTAGAAGCCTGCAGAGGGGCGGGCACGTGAGACCAGCCCCGGAGGAGGGCGACACCGGGCAGGGGAGACCCCCTCCCTCCCCTCTCCATCAAGGGTGGGGCACCAAGACTCCTGAGTTTCACCCCCAGGGCTGATGCCCTGTGTGGCTTGGGGAAAGTCCCTCCCCCGTCCGTGCCTCAGTTTCCTCAGCTGTAAAATGTGGACAATGATCCCGCCCACCTGGCAGGCTGGGGGCAGGACTAAGGCACTTGCAGACTCTGCATGGCACCTCGCTCACCCTCTTCCACCCCACGCCCGCCCACGCCCCTGTGAAGCAGGGGCACGGGCACCAGCCACATGGCACTGCTGGCACTTGGCAGCACCAAGGGACAGAACCCGGAGACCCGCCCACACGGTCCTGCCCCCCGGCCCTTTCCGTCCCAGTCCGGGTGCCGGGAATCTGCCTCTGCCGGCCGGACACCGAGAGCCCTGGGCAGCGCCACCAGGCAGCACAGGCTGGGTGAGCCTGGCTGGGGGCAGAGAAGCCCTGGGGCTCTGTGTGTCCAGCAGGCTCCAGGAACAATCCCGTGATCCTCATCCCAGCCCCAAGCTGGCCCCTGGGATGCTGCAGGGGCGCTGGGGCGGTGGCGGTGCGGACAGAGGAGGAGGAGGTGGGCTCTCACCCAGCCAGGCGAAGTAGATGGCAATCTTCTCCCCGAAGTACTGGCGGATGTGATCCAGCGGCTGGTACCGGTACCAGCAGCCCCACTGGGCCCAGAAGCGGTAGAGGACTTGGCGAGGGTTCAGGGCTTCATCGGGGACCTCAGACTCAGGCGTCTCGAAGGGGCCCTGGGTCAAGGCAACAGAGAGGGAGACGGGTCGGCCACCTGCACAGCCAGGGGCGACTGCGGATGGGGCAGGGTCTCTGCAGTGCCCAGGGAGCAGAGCTGCCAACGGCTGCCCGGGACCCCCGCCTAGTGCCGGCTGAATGGCCGCAGTGACCAACCAGGACCTGCAGAGCCAGCAGCTGCCCCCCGGTCCCCACATCCCAGCTCCGGAGGGACGTCTGTGTCCCCGCCCCATCCCAGCTCCGGAGGGACGTCTCTCTCCCAGGCCCCCCATCCCAGCTCCGGAGGGACGTCTGTCCCCGCCCCATCCCAGCTCCGGAGGACGTCTGTCCCCGCCCCATCCCCGCTCCGGAGGGACGTCTGTCCCCACCCCATCCCAGCTCCGGAAGGACGTCTCTCTCCCAGGCCCCCCATCCCAGCTCCGGAGGGACGTCTGTCCCCACCCCATCCCAGCTCCGGAAGGACGTCTCTCTCCCAGGCCCCCCATCCCAGCTCCGGAGGGACAGCAGCCCACCCGGCAGCCCCTACCTCGTGCAGCGGGAAGGCAGCGCCGTACACCCGCTCGTTCAGCAGCCGGTTGATCCCGATCTCGGCACGTTTCCGCTTCCGTGATGGTGCGAGCCAGGATCTCATAGACCTGCCGACCCGAGGAGCGCGGCACCGTCAGCAAAGTCCACCCTCGCCAGGGCTCACGCGGAGCAGGAACCCAGCAAGTCCCGGCTGGGCGCAGCCCTGTGGAGCTCACACACCTGGACCTTGCACCAGAGCCTTGGGATGCTAATGGGAGCCTTCCCATAGACCTTTCTGGCCCAGCCCCCAGGGCAGGAGCTGCCCACGGCTCTGATGCCCCCACATTCCCCTTGGCTCATGCTAGGTGCAGGGCAGAGGGAGCCTTCCTGACCCTTCCCCAGGCAATCAGCCGTGCCCTGGAGCCTGAGATTGGATTCAAACACACGTCACTGGTTCTAGTGTTTCCCACCAGCTGTGGGGCCTGAAGCACAGAGCTGGGCCCGAAGCCATGAAGGGGGATGATTCTGGGTTGGGGTTTCTACACAGAGCTGGGGGCAGGGTTGGGTCTGGGTGGGGGGTTAAATCAGCCCATTAGAGAGCCAGGGGATTTCGATCTGGCTGCCCACCATGTGATGGGCCCGTGGAGCTGCCTCTAGGGCAACGGGGTTAATTACGGACCTGGGCAGAGCAGGGCTGGGAGTGGGGCAGGCCCCTGAGGTCCCCACGCTCCCCCCACCCTACTCACGATGCGATGTCTCTGCGTGTTGCTGAAGTAGGAGTCCTGGAGTCGCTGCCCAGGAACCTGGGGATAATCAAACAGCCAGTCGGGCCAGGGAAGGGAGGCAAGGAGGGAGCTGTGACGAAGTGGGGATGTTCTGGCTGTGCTCTGTGAATGCTGAGTGGGGAGTGCTGGCCTGGGAAGGCTGCAGGGGAGTTGTGCTGGGACTGGCTGCATTGGGGATGGGAGACTTGCCTTGAGGGAGGACACCTGAGCACGGAACATGAGACCCCAGGAAGGGGGCTGGAGGTCGGCCAGGTGACACCTCTGCCCGGAAACTGGACAAAGGACACAAAGGCTGGGGGAGGAGCCGGGGGGAGGCTGAGGAGAGGCTGGAGGAGTTTCAGTTTGGAGCTGGCTGGGAGACTGGAGGGGAGCCCAGATGGGGCTCTGGTCTCCCAGTGCAGCTCTGGCCTCCCTGGCCCCCCAGATGGACCTAACTGAGGGAGTCCCGAGACTCACTTGTCCAGCTTGGACCTGCGGAAGGCGCAGGTGTAATAGTCCGCGGGCTTGTTGGGGACGTGCTGGTGCAGGGCGTTGGGGGTGCAGAGTCTCCTCAGGACCTCGGCGGAGCTGTTCCAGTCCGGGTTGGGCTGGGCCTGCGGTCGGCACAGAGAGCGTCAGGGCTGGGGGTGGCCAGGGGAACCTCCCAGACCGACAGTCACCTGCAGGCGGAGACGGGCCAGTCCCCACTACTTCCTGCACACGGGGGCCTAGC